>NW_020291483.1:180433-331347 GCF_003184765.1 Aspergillus aculeatinus CBS 121060
TAAAAATAAATAAAAATAAATAAAAATAAATAAAAATAAACAAAAATAAATAAAAATAAATAAAAACAAATAAAAATAAAAATAGATATAAAATAAATAATAATAGATTAATTATTTATTATTATTTATTTATTTATTTTTTAAGTTTATTTTATTTCTATTTATTATTACTAATATAATTATTTATGATATTTTTAATATTTATAATATCTTATTTACTTATATTAATAATACTAGAGTATAACTATTATATAAGAAAATTAGTTGAAAAATAATAAGATTAATATTTAAATATATATATAATAAGCTAGGAGAATACTAAAAAAAACTAATAGTATTTTTAATAATTTTTATATAGTTAGAATCATTTTAGATTTTAGAACAAGCTAAAATTCTTCTTAATATTTAAATAAAAAAAATTAGACTTTATAATATAGATAATTATTAAAAATTTATATTAAGTCTTATTATAAATATTATACTAAAATATAAATTAAATTAAATATTTAAATAATAAATAATATTTTAAAAAATAAATATATTTATTAAATTTACTATATCTTTTTAAATATAATCTTAAATTCTAAATAAAATTATATAGTATTTTAAAAATAGTAAGTTATAGTTTATAATTTTTATAATTATATTTTAATAATAATATTAGATATTATTTAATTAATATTACTAGTCTTCTAAAAAATATATCAGACTAAATATTTAATTCTTATAAATTTAATATAAAATATTTTAATAATTCTAGTTAATAGCTCTAAAATAAAATAGCTATTTAATTTTATTTAAAATATATATTATTATTAATAAAAATTAATAAAATAATATACTATATAAAACTTAGTAATATTTATATATATAATATAGTTTAATATTAAATTAGAATAGCTTATTTTTATAAAAAAATATCTTCTTATATAAAAAAATATTCAAAAAAGCAGAATAATATTAAGCAGAAAAAAAATAAATATAACTCTTTTAATAAAAATAAGAAAGATATAGCTTTAGATTATTAAAATATAAATATATTTAATACAGCTCTTTAAAAATTAAGTTTATATATATTAAAAAAATTATTAATATAAAAAATTAGTTAAAAAGCTAGATAATAATAAGATTTCTTTTTTTAATATTAGTTATTTATGAAATAATTCTAAAATCTAACAGTATTTATTTAGATATATTTTAAAAAAATTAAAATAAAATAAAAATTTTATATATATCTAGAAGACTAAAACTTTAAGTTTAAATTAAAAAAAGATATTTTTTATTTTTAAATTTATTATAAAATTTTATAAAATTAAATAAAAAGTAGAATCAATTTTTAAAAAAAAATAATCTAGACTCTTAAATAAAAACTAAATAATAATTATTAAAAATAGTATTATATAATATAAAAGATAAACTAATAAAACTAGAATATAAAAAATATAAACTAGCTATATATAAATTATATATATTATAAATATAAAATTATTTATTTTATTTATAAGACTATAAAACTATACTAAACCGCAGTAGTACGGTTTTTAATAATCTAGAACCGCCCCGCCGTTTTAAAACTTAGAATTAAAAACTAATGCGGTCCGGTCTGGTGTAGTCCGGTCTGGTGTAGTCCGGTCTTTGGTCTCTGCGGTCTTTTCCGAGGCCTAGTTTATATATACCGATATCTGTATATAACAATTATATAGACCCCTACTCGTTTAATCGTTATAAAGGGGGTTTACAGTATACAGTACTTACAGTATCCCTACTCCGTAGTGCCGACCCTCCTTTGGTGTGTAAGGGTGGGGCAGCAAAAGCAACAAGTACGTCAGTGTCAGTGCCTTTAGAATAAGAACAGCGGGGCGGTGGCTGACCGCTTTGAATCCATTCCCTCAACCGCTTCCTCTATAGGCCAAGATTTGGAACCGGCCACCAAATGGTATTTATGAACTTGAATAAAACCGGCAGATCTGGGATTAAATAATCAGACCCGCTTCATTTACATTTTCAACTTCTCAAGGCACCACATACTGAGTAGTTAGTGAGCTAATGACTTAGCTACCCCACATCAGTCAGTTTGTGTAACGGCTTCCACCATCCTTGTTCTTATCGAGAGACCACGAAAGGATTTTAACCACCTTCAAGTATTTGACTACTCCTATCTGAGAAGTCTTTTAATACCACCTTATACTCATCCTCTCACTCAGCGAAACAAGGGAAATATCAACCTTCTCGCATATACTTTCGGGGTTTGACCATAATGGCTGCTTGTTTCCATGTTCAATCCGAGGGTAAGCAAAACCAACAACTCAGACACACAGTACCCTCCATTCAAAATCAAGTGCCACACCTCGAGTTTTCTAACATGGTCTAGAAATAAAACCTCCATCAACTTCACAAGTTGTATATCGGGAGGATTGTACGCAATGTTTTGACTCTGTAGTATGCGGTTCTCTCTCAATACTTACTGGGCTGCAAGTTGACGCTAGTAGGATCTAAGTTCGGGAATAAACGTTTGCCTCTCCTGTTTCAATGGCGGTTGTGCCCATGATAGAAATCATGCTCTTCTGCACTTCAAAAGATCTGGGCATCCACTAGCCCTCAATATCAAGCGGACGCGCAAGAAGGTTCAAGTAGGTTGCCTGTCAGCATCATACACGGCTTTAATCGGTAACTAACAGGATATGGCAGAGAGATGAGCCACCCCAGAAAGTTTCCAAACTTGCAATTTCTGCTGAAACGGATGAGGACCGATATGACACAAGCACTCGTGTTCTCTGTTACCATTGCTGCCAGGATAACATTGATCAATCGAGTGGCAATCTACCATCTGTTATTGACGGGGTTCTGACGGCAATGACTTTCTCCAGTAGGGAAGAAGTCAAAGCATGGGAGCAAGAGTTCATCCCCTGTGAACATACTCTTTGCGTGGAACAAAGC
Organism: Aspergillus aculeatinus CBS 121060; assembly: GCF_003184765.1. NCBI lineage: Eukaryota > Fungi > Ascomycota > Eurotiomycetes > Eurotiales > Aspergillaceae > Aspergillus > Aspergillus aculeatinus. The sequence goes on from NW_020291483.1 coordinate 183,371, forward strand.
GGCTCGCGACAACTTGAATCGCAAGGTAAATCTGAGTTTTGACCAACTATTGTTTACATAAATCTGACGGTTATAAATGCAGAACTTGCGCAATGTTCGATGTGCAATCTCAAGGAAAACCTTTGGCTATGTCTAGAATGTGGTAACCTTGGCTGTGGTCGAAGCCAATTCGGTGGCGTGGGCGGCAACTCTCATGGACTTGCGCACTTTGAAATGACCTCGCATGCTGTTGCAGTGAAGCTTGGTTCAATAACAGCCGAGGGATCCGCTGATATCTTTTGTTATAAGTGCAATGAAGAGAGGATCGATCCTGATCTTGCCCAGCACCTCGGACACTGGGGCATCAATCTAGCGGATAGAGAGAAAACGGAGAAGAGCTTGATGGAAATGCAGGTTGAGCACAACCTAAGATGGGAATTTTCAATGACTACAGAGGACGGCCACGAGCTTAGACCGGTATTTGGTCCTGGTCTCACTGGCCTCAAAAACCTAGGCAACAGTTGTTACTTGTCAAGTGTGATACAATGCCTCTTCACTTTGCCACAGTTTGAAGACAGGTACTATCATCCCAGTGAAGAGCCCCCATTGACACAGAAGCCGGCCGAAGATCTGGAGACCCAGATGCGCAAACTGGCAGACGGAATCCTCTCTGGTCGGTACTCCGAACCTGCCACCGATGTATGCGCCTCGCCTGAAACAGCTGAAGTTCCGCATCAGAATGGCTTGGCACCAGCCATGTTTAAACACCTTGTTGGTCGTGGTCACGAGGAGTTCTCCACAATGAGACAGCAGGATGCTTTCGAATTCCTGCTTCATATTTTCAAACTTGTCAACTTGTCTAAGCATACAGGAGGATCCTTGAACCCAGTAGAGTCGTTTGCCTTCTCTGTAGAGCAACGTCTCCAATGCCTATCTTGCAGAAAGGTGCGATACAAAGTGGATCAACAGGATAATGTTTCCTTGTCTGTCCCCGCTCACCGTACAAACTCTCTGCAAAGCAAGGATACCGCCAAATTCGAAAGTGTGACCATCTTAGAATGTCTTGATACATTCACGAGTGAAGAAAGAGTGGAACTGCGCTGTCCTTCCTGCCACAGTGAGGATGGTTTCTCCAAGCGCTCATTCTTCAAGACATTACCGCAGGAGTTGGTCATCAACGCTCGACGGTTCGAACTAGTTAATTGGGTACCAACGAAGCTCGACATTCCTGTCGAAGTGGATGACGGGCCGATAGACTTCAGTAAATATCTCGCCCCCTTTCCTAGTGAGGGTGAAGAGCTTCTCCCGGATGTCGAGGCGCCAACGCCAACATTTAATCCTGACGAAATTGCCCTCAGTCAGTTGCTCGACATGGGATTCCCCCGGACCAGAAGTGAAAAGGCGCTCTATATGACAGGCAACTCGGATGCCGAAGCTGCCATGAATTGGTTGTTTGCGCATATGGAAGACCCCGATATTGATGAACCTATAGTTCAGAAAGGCCCCGCTCAGCCGTTGAATGAGACACCACACGATGCAGCTAAAGTGCTGCAGTTGTCTGAAATGGGTATTGATGCTGATCGGGCCAGGATCGCCTTGGCTGCAGTCGGAAATGATGTCAACAGAGCAATTGATTGGGTGTTCAGTCATCCCGAAGACATAATAGAAGTGGGAACCGTTCCTGAAGCGACTGAAAGTCCTAGTACCCGTGCTGTCGGTTTCGATACTACTCCAGCTCTCTACCGTCTTCATTCGATAGTTTGCCACAAAGGCTCCTCTGTACATGCTGGGTAAGTGGGTCCTGAAGAGATTCGATCAATGCTAACCTGGAAGAAGACACTATGTTGCAGTCGTGCGCAAAACTTTACCAGGCGAGGAGGAGCCTTCCTGGATCATGTTTAATGATGAGAAGGTTGTGCGGGTGGACGATGTACAGCAGCTGAAAAAGTCTGCCTATCTATACTTCTTCTCTCGGGTCTAGGCTGGATTCAATGCAGCACCAACTCCATCTTGAGTGCCCTAGATGGAACATAGCGTTGGGTACAGTCGCTGTAGGAAGATGCCAATTACTGGATCGTAATATTGAGTCTTAGAAGTGCATATTCATATCATCTACTTCTGGCACGCAGATTAACTGCAGACGTACAAGGGTGCATTGTAAAACCTTGATAGGTACATCGCACGAGGGACATATTATGGACGGACTAAATCATCCTGGAACAGCTTATTCTAGTCACGAAGCTATGCGTCCAACATGTCGACTATTCAATGCAATTACAAAAATTATCATTCAGAAGCATAATTAAAAAATAAGTCTATACGAGTTTCCTGCCAACGGTATTAAGTATAATGAAATCGAGGCCCTCAAGGTATTGCAGATTTCGCATGATGACAGAATCTGCTTTCAAATTTGAGAGTTGCTTGAGTTGCAGTGCCCAAGGAGCTTCGGATGAATGTGTGCAAATGAGCGCAAGTAGCGGTCGCATCATTGGCTCTTCTTCATATCCCCAGAAAGTTTCGTTTGTCTTCTGCGCTTGATCGCCTCTGGAGAATACTCGGTATCCAACATATAGTCCCACCACCTGAAGCTGCTGGAGTAATTGCCAACGAACTTCTCATGATGCAGATCATGGTGATCGGCCCCAGCCCAGAAGGGGAGGAAATGGTGAAGACTCCAAGGAAATTCATAGCCACTGTGTGCATCTATTGCCTGGAACAGCCGCAAGACAATCCAGATGTACATGGTGAAGATATGCAAGTCCCCGGTCAACGCACACCACAGAATGGGACAGCCAACCGTGCCAAATCCTAGGATCATGACTTCAATAGGCGAGGCGTATTCCGCAGCCATACCAAAGGGCGCTGAGTACTGGTGGTGAATTTTGTGGATGCCTTTATAAAGTGGTCCCCAGTGAAGAGCGCGATGAGAAAAGTAGTGCCACGTGTCTTCGAGCACGAAGAATATAGCGATCTGATAGGCCATGGTCCAGATCGAAGGAAATGGGACGGAAGTTGAGAGGCCGAAGAATTGGGCCATGGGATGGAAAAGCCTAGTCAAGGTAAGCAGCTATATCAAATCAATTGAGCAGCATGCTGATTGAGCTTACCAGATTTGAGGCAACTCGACGGTGAAATGGCTTAATAGCACGAACTTGGCACAGTCCCACTGTTCACGGAAGGACGGAACTTTGTTCTATAAGAGACTGTCAGTTGACACCCAACCCCGATTGCCAGTGACTATGCATACACTTTGAATTTTATAACCCTTGAAAAAGCCCATGCTATCTATGAAGATCCATGGCAGCGAGCGTCCAAAATAGACAAGTTCATGCATCATAAATGACATGATACCAGTCGCAAGAACATCGTTCTGCATCCAGGCGTACCATGCTGTCCAGAGCCGTTCCACGACATTGAGATGGGTGTTATATTTGGAAATTTCCTCAAATTGGCCCCAGTAGGATTCTGGAGTTGAGAACGACGTTGTATTCCTGTAAAGTCTTAGCGATGATCGAGTGTCATTGGGTGAGGATGGCTCGCATTTTTAAAGCAGGTGGTCAGCTTCCCTTCAGCTACTCCTTCCCAGGATCCTTCAATCAGGGGCAGACGAGCAAAATATTAGGCAAGCAATCAGGGTAAGGGTTTGAACGAAACAAGAGCTTTTATAGTAGAGGAGGAAACGAGAACTGAGAGCAGATCCTCTAGCTAACACTGGGGGAGGGATTGTCAAAAGTATGGACTGTGTAAAAGTGTTTGGTAGGTACTGGGCCAGTATTTCAGAAAAGCCGGGTAAAGTACTGCGCCATCAGGACTATTGTTCCCGGGGTGGCGAGATTTCTTCGGCTACCCCCTGGCCGCGACCTTTCCAGGCTGGCACCACTGCCTAGCCGATTGGGGCCGATGTTAGCTCCACCCGGTTGGGAATGGCTTGGTTCGATCTCCAATCACCACGGGCCAGTATCAAACATACTCTGACCATTCTTTATCCTTATATATCATCACCGCCTTTCATTGAAGGGAAATCGTTGGTGCTGCTGTGGTCCGTGTGCGATAGTTACAGTACTGCAGCTACTGCTGCAATTCGCCTTGCAGCGACAGCCTTGCAGAAAGCGTAACTTGTAAGTTGTGGGTGCCCGGGTGCCCGGGTGCCCTGGCCTCGGGGGTTTTGTCTTCCGTTTCCCTACCGCCTTGAGCAAATCACAAATCAGTCAGATTATTCTACATATGAAACGCCCTACTATGAGTGGTTACATCTCCAAGTAGAGTTGTAAGTCCATTCGATCTTACTATGTGCAATGGAAATACGGCGGGGGGTGAGAGCCAAAGCGTTGAGTGACCTATCGGCCGGGAGAGGTCCACAATTGTCATAGACACGACAACATATTTGTATTTCATCCCGCACTTAAAAGATGCCTGAGGTACTGAGGTAGGTTACGTAGATCGAGCTACCAGGCTACCTGACCAGTGAAAAGGGAGGGCGTTCTGGATAATGGCACAAGCCTCTTCTTCTGGGTGTCTCTGCTGGATGCATGTTAAGTAATTTTGCAACTACCTACGTATCGCGGGTTCCCTACTAGAGTTTGTGAGGAAGCATGAAAGACGAATGGATTTCAGCTATCTAAAAAACTATCCATCAAAAAGCGGCCGAAGACGGTAAGCTGTCTAAGCAACAAAAAAACAGATCTTTCTTATATATATTTTTTAGCTTACTGCAAGACTGAAAGAGTCCAAAACTGTTTATAATACTTGTCGCTGTAGCACCTAGGCCTCGGAAAAGACCGCAAAGACTAAGGACCGGACTGTACCAGACCGGACTATATTAGTCTTTGGTTCTGAGTTCTAGGACCGCCGGACAGTCCTAGATTATTAAAAACTGTATTATTACAGTTTAGTACAGTTCTGCGGTTTTATAAATAAAATAAACAGCTTTATAATTTATAATATATATAATTTATATATAGCTAGTCTGTATTTTTTTATATTCTAATTTTATCAGTTTATTTTTTATACTATATAATACTATTTTTAATAATTATTATTTAGTTTTTATTTAAGAGCCTAGGCTGTCTTTCTATTTTCTAAAATCTATTTTATTTCTTATTTAACCTTATAATAGATTTAAAAATAAAGAATATTTTTTTTAATTTATACTAGAAGTTCTAATTTTCTAAATATATATAAAATTTTTATTCTGCTTTAATCTTTTTAAAACATATCCAGATAAATATTACTAGATTTTAAAATTATTATATAAATAATTAATATTAGAAAAAAAATCTTATTATTATCTAGTTTTTCTAATTAATCTTTTATATTAGTAACTTTTTTTTAGTATATATAAACTTAACTTTTAAAAAGCTGTATTAAAAATATTTATATTTTAATAGTCTAAAACTATATTTTTTTATTTTTATTAATAGGATTACATTTATCTTTTTTCTATTTAATATTATTCTACTTTTTTCTTAAATATTTTTTTTATATAAAGAGATACTTCTTTATAAAAATAAGCTATTCTAATTTAATATTAAATTATATTATATATAAAAATATTATTAAGTCTTATATAGTTTATAGCTTTAATAATTTCTACTAATAATAATATATATCCCGGGCAAAATTAAACAGCTGTTTTATTTTAAAGCTACTAGCTAAGATTATTAAAATATTCTATATTAGATTTATAAAAATTAGATATTTAATCTAGTATATTTTCTAAAAGACCAATAATATTAATTAAATAGTATCTAATATTATTATTAAAATATAATTATAAAAATTATAAAATATAACTTACTATTTCTAAAATATTATTTATTATTTAAATATTTAATATAATTTATATTTTAGTATAATATTTATAATAAGACTTAATATAAATCTCTAGTAATTATCTATATTATAAAATCTAATTTTTTTTCTACTCAGATATTAAAAAAAATTCTAGTTTATTCTAAGATCTAAAAATAGTTTTAATTATATCAAAATTACTAAAAATATTATTAATTTTTTTATAGTATTCTACCAGCTTATTATATATATATTTAAGTACTAATCTTATTATCCTCTTTTAACTAATTTTTTTTATATAATAATTATATTTTGGTATTATTAATATAAGTAAATAAAATATTATAAATATTAAAGATATTATAAATAGTTATATTAGTAGTTATAAACAGAAATAAAGTAAATTTAAAAAATAAATAAATAATTAATAGTAGATAATTAATTTATTACTATTTATTCTTATTTATCTATATTTTAGAAAAATTAAACTAGATATAGAACTTATTAAAAATAGGCTAAAAATAATATATATATTATAATATAAAAAATATAAAGTTTTATTAAGTTTATATATTTTATATAAATATTAGCTTAGACTTTTTTATTTATAGTCTAATAAAACTTTTATAGTACTAAAAACTTTTATTAATATAAATAATAATCTTTCAAATCTAATTAATAGTTAGTATTAGTATTTAAAGTAAATAAAAATATATATAAATAATAGATTTTATTTAAAATCTCTATAATCTTTTTATTTTTTTACCGAATATAATTTTTTTTCTTAGTCTACTCTAATTTCTTTTTATTATTCCGAAGATTTATATCTATTTAACCAAAAAGCTTCTTTAAACTTAGCTGTATAATATATATAATATATAATAAATATATAACTAATAGACAGCTTAACAGCTTTAAAAATATAATAATTTTCTAAAGATTTATTAATAATATTTGATTATTTAAAATATTATTAGTTGTAATTACAAATATTTAATTAGTAATATAATATTTTTTAAATAGTTTAAATAAAACTAAGCTTAAATAGTTACTAGTATAAGAACTATAGAATAATTTAAATCTAAATAATATTTTATAATAATTCTACTTATAATTAATAAAGTAATCTGTTACTACTATAAAAACTTAATAAAATAATAATATCTAATAATCCAGTATAATTAAAATTTTAATATTTTTAGAAAATGATTTAAGTAAAAAGTCTTAACACTTTTATATTTTCTACTAAAAATAATAATATATAATTTTTACTGTTAATATTTTCGGTATAAATAGAATAAAATAAGCTATTTTAATTAGTATATAAAATTTAGAATATTTAATAAGTATAAATAGTAACTAGAAAGTAATAATAAATATTATTAACCTATTTATTCAGACTTATAGTAAGAAGACTTATTTATAAAAAAAGAAAAATTTCTAATAAAAATTAAATAAAAAAAATTAGAAATATAAAAAATATATATTTTTTTAAAAATAATCTTTTTAATATTTTATAAGTTGTTTTTTACTTACTTATAGATAGCTGCCTATAAGTAATAATAATTTATTATAAATATTTTCTAATATTTATCAGTAGAATAAGTAAAAATATAATTATAATTCTTATATATAATTTTAGAAAATCTATTATAAATAGCTGTAACTTAATAAAAATACTCCCAGAAACTAGTTTAATATTTTTTTTAAAAAATATTCTGCTTAATTATACTTTTATATTTACTTTTTAACTATTATTTTATAAATTTTTTATTTACTATCTTAGTTTATAAAATATATTTCTTTTTTACTAAAAAACTAATACGCTCGAGAATTTCTGAAGATAGGATTAAAACTATTAATTATATAAAGCTTAGAATAGAAGTAAAAATTAATATCTTATATTCTTTTAGATTAATTAAATTATTAAATATAAAAAAAAATTATTAGCTGTAGTATCTTTAAGAACCGATAAAAAATAATAATCTGAGAACTAAGAAGACTAATTTTATAATATTTTAATAAATTAAAACTAAAAAATAAAAAAAAGAAAGATTATAAAGAATTTTAAAAAAAAGACTTACTAGTCTTTTTTAAAATATTAAAAAAAAATACTACTAGCAATTTATAGAAAAATAAATTCGAAACTAATATTTTCTTTATTCGAAAATATTATACTATTAATTAGTTATTAAAATCTATATAAAGATTCTTAGACTGTGCGGAACTATTTAGAACTACTAAAAAACTACTAAAAAATTATATAAAACTACTTAAAACTACTAAAAAACTATTTAAAAACTATATAAAACTGTTTAAAACTACTAAAAGACTATCTAAAAACTATACAGAACTACTTAGAACCGCTAAAAGACTATTTAAAAACTATATAAAACTATTTAAAACTATTAAAAAACTGTTTAAAAACTGTGCGGGACTGCTTAAAACTGCTAAAAAACTATTAAAAAACTATCTAAAAATTAATAGATTAATTTTATAAATAAATATTTATTTATTTTAAAAGAAATAAAAATATATATTTTAGTATTTATTAAAATATTATACTATTAATATATTTATATTATTAATTCTAATTATTTTTTTTATTTTTTCTATTTAACTTAGTCTTTCTGCTATATCTACTTAAACTAGTTTATTTATTCTATCTGCTTATTTTATTTTTTTTAATCTATCTAATCTGTTTATTATATCTATTCTATCTATTCTGTCTATTAAATCTAAAATACAGACTTAGATTAAATAATTTTAGTAGATTAAGCAGACTAAATAGATTAGATAAATTATAGAATAATAAATAAAATCTAAAATTATAATATTATAGTTTAATATAAGTTTTTAATATAAAGTTCTACTTATATAAGTTATATTTAAAGTATAAAGCTGAAAAAATAGTATAAAATTCTATTAAAAATTTAGTAAAACAGAGATATTTTCTAATTAAATAAAACTATTATTATATTTTTATAAGATATTATAATTAATAATCAGATTTATATAGATTAAAAGAAATAATTTTAATATATTTATATAGAAGTAGTTTCCCGGAGTAAAAATTATTTAAAATTATAGAGAATTATAGTACAGTTCTAGATAATATAAACAAAAACCAAAAACTATATGGTCTGGTTCTGGTCCTAAATTTTAGGACCGGGACCGCACCATTCCTAGGCCTAACTATTATAATAAATTAATATTAATCTAAAAATAAATTATTTTAATAATAGATATAAACTAATATAATAAAAAATATTATATTATATTTAATCTTAATTTTAAATTTTATTAATAAGTTTAAGTTTTTAATTTATAATATTATAATATTAATATAAAATAAATGTATAAGAATATTAATTTATAATTATAATTAAATTTTTTAAACTTAAGATTAAATAATATAAAATATTTTAAAATATTAAAAAATGTTTAAAATAAAAATCTTATAAATTTAATTAATTTATAATTTTAATAAAGCTTTTATTAATAATATCTTTAAAATAATTAATGTTAAATTTATTATTAAAAGAATTATTAAATTATAATATTATTTTAATATATTAGAAAATAAATATTATAATAAATATATAATAAATATAAATAAAAAAAATATTTCCCTCTTTTGAAAGGCGGTGGCAGAAAAAAGGTGTGGTACTAGCCTGGCCGGTATGGCGGTAGCGGATGTGGTGTGGCGGTAGCGGGTCCCTATTTAGACTAGAAACTATAGTAGTTTTTATATTTTTTATAATATTATTTTTATTAGTATATATTGAAATAATATTTTTCTAAAAAAGTTTTATATATATTTTAATAGTATTATTCTTAATAGCTGTAATAGAAATATTTAGAGAATATTATTATAAAAATATTATTTATAGTTAAATAATTTTAAAATCTTAAAAATTAACTAGTAGTCTAAATTTAAATTATTATAATAGTAAAAGTAGTAGATTCCAGTTCAGATTATATTTCTCTTAATAATAAAACTTTTATTTAATTAAAAAAATCTAAATAATCTAAATCCGGATATATACTAGAAAAATATATACTTAGAGATAAATCTAAAAAATCTTGAAATCTAAAATTAATATTACTAATAAAATATAAAAATATACTATAAAAGTAAGTTTTATAATAATATAAAAATATTTATAATATAAATAAAAATCTACTTTTAAATTAATTTTATAATCTAAATCAGATAGTTTCAAACTATAATAAAACTATATATAGTTTTAATATATTATATAAAATATTTAGAAAATATTTATAGTTATAAAATAATAGTTTATATTCTATATAAATATAAAATATTAATACTTTAGATAAAACTAATAATTAAAATAAAAACTCAAATTAAAAAAATTATTTTAATCTAATAATAGACTATATAAACTATACTAATAAAACTAAAATTTAAAATCATATTAAAATAACAGAATACTAAAATAGATTTAATTAATATATTTTAAATAATTATTAGAATTTTTACTAAACCAGTTAGTTTAAAAATATTTTAATAATTTTTTTAAAAATAAATTAGTTTATATTATATAAAAATAAAATAAAAAATATAAATAATTTTTATATATAAAATAAATATATTGTAATTAAAAATAATTTACTGCAGTAAAATTACTCTAAATTATAATACTAAGATTATTAATATATATAAAAATAAAAAATTTTAGAAAAATAGTATAAATTTTTTTAATAAGATTAGTATTAAAAAATAAGAATAAAATTAATAAGAATAAAATTAATAAAAATAAAATTTTTTAAAAAAAATTAATATAAAATTAAATATCCCGAAAAATTATTAATTAGTTAAAAAAACCTATTTATTCAATTAATTAATATCTATAGTATCTACTATTTATATAAATTATAAATAATAATAAAAAATCATATTATTAAAAATATTTTATATATTAAATATAAATAAACTAGCTGTATAATAGTCAGCCCGCTAGACTATATAAACTTATTCTAATAAAAAATTAAAAATATATTTAATTAAATAATCTCAATAGTTATTAATATAGTTTTTTAAAGATAATTTAAAATATTTTATTAAATAATTTAAATAAATTATTACTGCAGCTTTTAAACTTTTATTTCAAATATTTAGTAATATAATAAATTAATAGATTTTAGAATTATTATAATTAGTTTTTTTTAGTTTATAAATAATAATAATAATAAAAAAATAAAAATATTTTAAATAATAGTGTAGCTAACCATATATATTAAAAAGATATATTATAAAAAAATTATTAAAAAAGCTTTTTATAAAATAATATTCAAAAATCATTAGACTTAAAAATCTTAAAAAATATAGTATAATTAATAATAGTCTTAATTTTTTTAAAAATAAAAAAAGTTTTTATAAATATTTTTTAGAATAGTTCAATTTTTAATATTATTAAGATTAGTATGCAATAATATAATAAATAAAATATTTTATAAAATTTAGAGTTTGATTTTGAAAATAATAAATTTATATTTATCTATTTGAAATATAAAAGTAAAAATCTATATTAAGGTATTTTAAGTATAATATTATTTAATTAGATTTTAAAAATTTAAAAATAAATTTATAATTTTTTTAATTTTAAAATAATAAATCTACTAAATTATTTTATTATTTATATAGCTAAAAATATTATAAAACTAGTTATATTATTTATAATTTTTATTTTTATATATAATAATTATATAGTAGTATATTATTATTATATAATAATAGAAATTCTCAAAAATTATAATATAATTAAAATAAAAATATTTATCTAAAATAATTTTTAGTAGTAAGATTTTTATTATTTTTATTAAATAATTAATACGATTTTTATTATGATATTAAAATTTTTAATAATATTTAGCTGTAGTAGAATCTAGTTTCTTATAGTAAATATTTTAATATACTAGATTTAATTTTTTATTATTATAAATAAATAATAATAAATAAAAACTATAAAATAAAAATAAAATTAATAATAATTAATATATAATTTATAATAAAATATTAATTTTTATATATATAATAGCTTACTAATCAACTAGGTATTTTAAAGAAAATCTATATTAAGTTTAAGTTTAATTGATAAATTTATATTAGAATTCTATTATATATAGACTTTATAGTTTTATAATAAATATTAAAAATTAAAATTCTTTATAAAAACATAATAATTATTAAAGATTTTTTAAATAGTTTAATTTAATATAAAAAAAATTAAGTTTTTAAAATATCAGCAGGTGGAGTTATATATATTAAAAATCTTAATTAATTTCAATTTTAATATTTTAAATATAAATATATTTATATTCTGATTTATATAATAAATTAATTATATACTAAAACTAATTTATTAATTAATATATATATAAATATATAGTAGATTTAGTATATTTTCTAAATATAACTATAAATAAATATAAGAGTATTTATGAAAAACTTATAAATATATTAAAATTAGATTAATTAGATTATTAATTATAGATTCTTAGATTATTAAAAAATTATAATTCTATATTTTTTTCTTATTAAAAAAGTATATAATTATTTTATTATAAAAATTATAAAAACTAGTTTATAAAATAAATAATAAACTAATTATTATTAAAAAAATTAATAATATTATTTATTATACTAAATTTATTTTTAAAAAAGGATTGTTTATTAATATACTAGCTTATTTTTAGATTATATTTTTTTAATATATACTAATAATTTTAAAAATAATTAAACTAAGACCCCGCGGGGTTTTTATTAGAAAAAATAATATTATAATTTTTATTATAAGTTTTTTATAAATAATAATATTTTTATTTTTGATTATTAAATTATAATTTAAATTATATCTAAAGTTTATATTAACTTTATATAATTATAAAATTAACTTCTATTTTAATTTTTTAATATAGATTAAAGTCTATTTTTTTCAAATTTTTAGTAAGTATTTAGACTTAGGCTTAGATTTAGACTTAGACTTAAAATTATATTTAAAATTATAATCGGATCTAAAAGTCTTACTAGATTCTATATTTTTAAAAATAAACTAATAAACAGTTTAATAATATTATAAATTATTAATTTAATAATTATACATTTTTTTAATTTTTTAATTTTTATTAAACAGCTATAATTATAAATAAAATAACTGTTTTTTAAATTCTTATTTTATATATAAATTATATAATAAATAATAATATAGTTTTATATTTATAAATAGTTTTTGAAGTTATAATTTTATATATAATATACATAAATAAAACTTTATTTATAATATTAAATAATATATTTATATATTTAATAATAAAAATATTATTAAATTTTATAATATTTATTATAATAAACATAATAATAGTTTTTATTAGTAAATACTAGATTATATAATGTAAAAGTTTTTATAATATAATTATTATTAAATTTTATAATTAATTTAGATTATACAATTCTTTAGTTTTATTATTATTAAAAAGCCAGTTTATTTCAATAATCTTAATAAATATTATAATAAGATGGCCGGTATTATTAGTTTTAAGTTTTATAAATAGATTTTTAAAATTTATAATAATATTTATCTTTTTATAACTATTTTCAAAATCTACTAGTAGATTTAGATTTCTTTGTTAAATACTATAGTTTAGCCGGCTATTTGGTTTAAATAGATTATATTTTTAAAATATATTAGTTTATAAAAGAATATTACTACTCAACAATACTCTATTTATTAAAAAATATAATAAGAGTAAGGAGAGTATGAAGAGAGATAGATTTCAGCTATTTAAACATCTTTTTAAACTGCCGGCTGAAGGCGGTAAACTGTCTAGCTAATAGAAAACTAAGTATTTTATATATCTTTTTAGCTTATTATAAGATTTAAATACTTTAAAACTATTTAAATCATATAAAATTACTATAATAAAAAAAACAGACTATTCTTTTAGTATTAAAAAAATTAAAATAGTTATATAAAATAAAATTAATAACTATTATTAGTAGAATAATTATAGGAAATATAACTAGCTTTCTATATAATAATATTATTAAAATATATAAAATAATATAAATAATATTTAAATTATTTATTTAAATAAATATTTTAATGATATAAAATCTGCTATAAAAAGTAGCTTAATAAGACTATTTATAAAAATTTGTTTATATTAATATACTAAAAATCTATTTTATTATTTTAATATATATTTTTTATATAAAATAATCTAATATTAATTTATTATATTAATTTTAGAATTATAAATATATAAATAATATTAACTATATTATTAGAATCTATATATATAATTATTTTTTATTAATAAATAAATCTAGTCTCATAATAAATTTATATAAAAAAATAGTTTTATAGAATATTTAATAAAATATTATATATTTAGTTAATATAAATAAAATTATTAAAACTATTTATTTATATATAAATTATAATATTAAGAATTTTATATATATAATAATATAAATTTTTATAAATTTATATTATTATTATTTATATATAAAGTATTAATATAAACATTAAAATATTTACTATGATTTTACCTATATATAATATTAAATATAAAACTTTTAAGATCATATAAAATATATTTAATAATCTTCTTATTAATTAATTATAAAAAGATTATTTAATATTAAAATTAGTATATAATATATTTAATATTAAAATATATTTTTATTATTAGTTAATTTAGTTCTTTTAATATTCTGTTATATTAGATTATATCAATAAAGTTAAAATTTCTATATAATATATTCTAATATTTAGAATTTATAAAAATTGTTTTATATAATAATTAATTATATTATAATTTATAAAAAATTTATTAATATAAGTATATTAATTAATAATTATTCTTTTAGTTTTATAATCTTAATATATAAAATTATCTTAAAATTATACTACTTTACTAAAATATTTTAATTATATAATTTATTTAAGTTTATATAATGTGATTTTAATTTTTACTATATTAAATATAATAAAAAGAAAATTATTTATATATAAAAATAAAATTATATTTTTTATAAATATAAATATAAATATTTTATTTTAATAATTTAGATTTAAATATATAAAGAATCTTATTATTCATTTTATTCTAAAAAATACTATTTATTTAAAATTATATAATATTTTTTCATAAATATTAGACTTTACTAAATAATTTATAGAAGCCTGTTAATTAGTATATATATGTTGATTATTTTCAAAACTTAATATAATATTATATTATAATAATATTATATTAAATATATTATAATTATAAAAATATAATAATAGGAATTATAAATTTTTAAAATAATATTATTTAAAACTAGAATATAGTTATTTTTAAAATTGAAACCCGATTATTAGTAGTTTTTTATTATTTAACATATTTTAAAATATTATATTTATCTGTTATTGTTAGTTTTTATAATATATATTTATTTATTAAAAAAATATAAATATTAAATAGTGAATTAATAAAATTAAATATTTTTTTTATTATTATTTATTATATTTAGTTTCTATTATAGTTAACTAATTTAATTATTAAAAAAATATTTTAGTAGTATTATAAGTTTTTAAAATTAAGATTTTATTAATAAATATGAAATTAGATTATATAATTATAATATATTCTTAAAATCAGACTATTTATATAATATATTTTTATTTAAATAATCCAATATTTATAATAATTAGAATTTATAATTTTTATAAAAATAATATTTTTATTTCGATTTAATATTAATTATTTATATATCTTTCTAAATAATAAATAATATTGATTAGATATCCTAATTAATGTGGGAATTAAAGTCTATAAATATTATATACTATAAGATTTTTAAAATTATATTTACTATTATTTATTTTAATTTTTACAATATTTTTAATATTATAATTTAATATAATTTTAATAAAATATTAGTAATATATAATTTTATATCTTTTATTAATATATATAATAGCTTTGGCTGTAGATTTTCCGCCGGTATAATAATAATATATTTTATAAAATTATAAAATTTATGTTTTTAATATAATTTCAAAATTTGTTTTATATTTTTAATTATATTTATTATAAGAATTTTATTAGCTGTAATATTTTTAGATTATTATATATTTTTTAAATATGTTTTAGAAATTATTATTTAAATTAAACACATATAAATATTATATATAAATAGTTAATATATTAATCTTAATATTTAGATAAATTTTTATTAGATTATATAATAAAATTTATAAATTAGTATTATTAATTATTATTAGTATATATATTATAATAAGAAAATTTAATAAAATCGTATATATAATAATATTTAATAAGAATAATTTATAGTATTAAGATTATTATAATATATTTATAAATATAATAAAATTATTTATTATTTTTAAAATAAAATAATTTTTATTTATAATATTAAGTTTTATTTTTTAACATATAAAAATAATAAATATAATTTTTATTTAAGATCTTAGAACCAGGCTTTTAAAGTATATAATAAAAATAAAAATAATTTTCATTCAAAAAATTAATTAGATTTTTTTATTTATTTTTATTTAAAAAAAATTATTTTAATATTTAATATTATTAATAATATTTTTAAATAAATTTTTAATATTAGAATTTAAAAAATAACTTTCTTATACATAAATTAAAAAAACTTTTATTAATATTTTTTTATATATTTTAAAAATAATCTATAATAGTTTTTTTTATAGTTATATATATAAGATATTTTAAAAAATAATACAAAACTAAAATTTAAATTTAAATTTATTTATAAATTAGAAATTTAATAATATTTTATAAAACTTTTTATTATTTATATATAATTAGCTATATTAATATTAGACTATTATTCTTTTTAATAGCTTAGATCAGATGGACTCTTAGTCTTCTAATAATAAAAAAAAACTAATAAAAAATATATAAAAATATTTCTAATATTATTATTCTAATTATTATTATATATATATTATTTAAAAAACTAAATACTACTAAAATATATAATTTCTTTTTAGATTTTTATTTATAAATTTAAAATATATAACTATAATTATTTTTATAACTAATAAAATAGTTAATCTATATTTATAATTTAAATTTATATTTTTTAATATATTAAGAATTATTAGAATTAATTAAAAAATAGATTTTATAATTGTATATATAAAGATATTTTATTAATATAATATTAGATTTAATATTAAAATATTTATACTATTTTAAAATTATTAATAATTCTTTATTTAAAAAACTTATTGATTGATTAATTGATTGATTATATCTATTATACTCAGGTGCGGCCCTATATAGGACCATATCTAAGTAGCTAAAAATACTAATAAACTATATATAAATAGAATTTTCTTATTTAAACCAGTAAATAGCTTTAATTATACTAACTAGTTTTTTATATACCAGCTAGCTCTTTTAGTTCTAATTTATATATATATAGATCGATTTCTACAGTAAAATAGTTTTTTATAAATAATATTAATTAATATTACTAATTAGCTTTTCTAATTCTAACTAACTTTTTAATTCTATAGATAATATTTATTTAAAGCTATTAACTAATTTTTTTTTCTATTTATCTTTATTTACTATACTCCGTTAGCAAGCCCGAAAGCCTATACTAAATTAATTATATATAATATTTTTTATTAATTTATAGTTTTTTCGACTAACTAGCTTTTTTATTTCTACTGATTATTATTATTTTAAGATAGTATAGAAAGTCATAATATTTTAATATTTAATTTTATTAACCAGCTGGTTACTAAAAATCGCCGGTTAGTCTACTAATTTTATTATAAACTAATAAATATTACCGATTATTAGACTAAATAATTAATTAATAAAATAATTAATAAAATATTAATAATTAATAAATATTATTAAAGTTTCTTTTTAACTATATTAAATTTTTAAAAATTATAATATATTTATTTTATTAAAGAGTCCTATTTTAAAGCCTGCCTCCGGTATTAATACTATTACTAATATTATTCATAATAAATAAAATGGCCGGCTAATTATTAAAAAAAATATAATTGTTTACTTTATTTATTATAGCTTAATAAATATTTTTATTAATATTTATAAAAAACTAAAATTAAAATTTTTATTAGTTTTCTAAAAAGTCTTATAATAGAAATAATTTAAAAAAATATAATATATAATCTCCGGGGCCTCTCTATAGAGATAGCCCGGGTTATTTATTTATTTAATAAAAATAAAAAAACTATTAAAGTCTATTTTATTCATACAAACTTAAAATAAAACTATTTTCTAAAAATAATTTAATTTATTATGTTATCAAAAATTTTTAGTCTTTTTCAGCTTCGGTATTTACTACTAAAAAATGCTATTATATATTAATTATTATTAGTTTACTTATTAAACCTGTTTATTAATTATTTTAATCTAATTTTTAAAAGAAATTTAAAACTGTTTTTATCTTATTTTAAATCTATAGTAGTAGATTATAAAAACTAGTTTTTTTTATAGTCTATTTAACTATTTTATTAATATATTTGTTTTCTAAAATACTTATATAAATAGATATCTAAAAAAATATTTTTAGTTTTAAAAATATTAGTATTATTATTAATATTAAACTAGTATTTTTAGTTAATTAAATTAATAATTCTTTTATTAAATATTATTTTAAAATACGCCTCGGGTTCTTTAATTTAAAAAAATATTTTAGTTATTAATAAATATTTTTAAAAGATTTTAGAAAATTAGATTATTTTTTATTATTTAAAATATAAAAATAATAGTAGCTAATTTTATTATTAATATTATATACTTCTACTTTATTCTTATATAGACTATAAAAATTACTAAGAAGTTAAAAGCTATTATAATAGTATTAATTTATTTTATTAAATTAATACTAACTAATAGTTTAAATTTATTAGTATAAATTTTTATAATAGTTAGAGCTGTAGTTATATAAGTAAAATAAATTATAAAAACTTTTTTTTAATAATACTAATTATTATTTTTAAAAGATGCTATGATAAAAAAACTATAAAAAAAGCCTTTATGTTATTATAATAAATTTAATATTAATATTAAGCTTTATAATTCTTCTCTATAAATTTTAAAGATAATTAAAAAAATAAATTATAATAAAATATTTATTAGTTAATGAAATAAATATATAGTAAAAAAATAATTAATTAAAAAAAAGCTTATAGATGGGCTTGATAAAAATATTTTAAAATAACTAATAACTAAAATTTAATATTAAAAATATTAATATTTATTAAGTAGAAATTTTTAAATATAATCTTATTTATATAACATTAGATTTTATTAAATATATAGATTTATTAGTTATATTACTTAATATAACTGTAGATCCGGGGAAGATACTAGACTAATATACTATATATTATAATAAAAATAATATAAATAATATAAAAAAATATTATTTAATAAAAATAAACTTTTACTTTGATTTTTCTAAGATTTTAATAATTTATAAAATTTTTAAAATATAGATCTCTGTATACTAAGAATAAATATTAAATATAAAATATTTATTAAATAATATTTTAAAAAGTCAGATTTAATATTTTTTTTTAATAAATCTATTTTTTTAAAATTTAATATAGTAGATATTTCGGGCTTTAGTAAAAATCTAGCTGATTAATATTTAGCTATAAATCTAATTAGTAAATTTAAAAACTATTTTTTATTAAAACTAATTTTAATAGGATTTATATTAGTATATTAGCTGTTTTTTAAACTCGAAGTAATTAATATAGCAGATTCTACAATTAATTTAATAATAGATTTAAAATTTTTTTTAATTATTTAAAATTATTTTAAATAATAATAATAAATAAAATAAAATTTTAAAAATATAAATATTAATATATATATAATAAACTACTCTTTATAGATCTACTAAAATTCTTAATTTAATATAATATATTTTTTTTATTATTTTTTATTATAATAACTATAATATTATTAATATAGCTGATATTCTTTATAAATTTATCTACTATAAAATCTATATTATAAAAAATATAAAAAATTAGAAAATAAAAATAAGTTTTAAAAAATATCTTTATTAATTTACTTCTAGAAATAGATATATTTAGATATTATTAAATTAATATAATATATAAAAAAAAACTTAATTTAATAAATAATTATTTTGAAAATATAATATTTATAAAAATTATATAACAGCCTTAGATAGCTAATATTATTAAAAATATTAAAAATATCTAAATATAAAATTAATATAATTTTTTTTTAATTATAATAATTATTTTAATTATTATATAAAATACTGTCTCGGTATTCTAGTTATAATAATCATTAAAATAATTCTTTAAAAATAATAGATAAATCTTTACTTAATAGTTTAGCTGAATAATAATTATATTTTTTAAAATTTCTTTTAGAATATTGAATAAAATAATTAGTTAGTATATTTTAAATATTTTATAGTTTTTTTTACCGGATTTATAAAAAGTAATAATAGTTAACTTTTAAAAATATTAAAAATGATAATCTTATTTTATATAATAGTTAAATAATTTTATTAATAAAAAAACCAGTGTAAAGATTTTAATAGTTGTGATTATTTATAGTATTTAATTAAAAATATTATTAAATCTAAAAATTATATTAAATATTAGCTAATAAATAATTCTTCTAATTTTAATAATAGTAATAAAAAGCTATTTTACTTTTTTTAAATAGATATAACTAATAATATCGGTAAAATCTATTAAAAAAATACTAAAAGAAAGCTATTAAATAATATCTTAATTTTAGCTTTTAAAAAATAATATATCATATTATTTTTTTTATAAAAAAATAAATATATTAGATATAAAAAGTAGTTTTTATTTTATTTTATTAAATCTTATATTTTATATAACTTATTACTAAACTTTTTTACTTCGTTTTAATAAGTTTTATAATAAAATTAAATAATCTGTTTTTTATTATTTAGACTATATATTAGTATTCTAATATCTAAACTTTAAAACTATAATAATAAATCTATTAAGAATTAATAATTTTTTATTTTTATATCTATATAATTTTCTGTAGATAATAGTATATTAAATTATAACTAATTCTAAAATATAAAATAATTTATAGTTAGAAGATAAATATTTTAATATTTTTAGTAATCTAGTTTACTAGTTTACTAATAAAACTATTAATAATAATAGTTTATATAAAATATTCTTTATTAAATATATAAAGAAATTAATTATAATGATAAGTTTAATAATATTTATTATTTTTTAATTATATTAAAAATATAGATATTCCTACTGCAGCTATATATTAAGTTTAATGTTAATAAATAAACATTTAAAAATATTTAAAAGATAATCTATTATTTTTATATAATAGACGTATTTTTAATACTTTTAAAAAATAAAATAAAAATTAATAATAATATTATAATATTTTTTAATATTTTTAAAGTATCTTCTAAAAAATTAATAATCTAGGTTTACTGCTGTAGAACTTATAAATATTTAGAGTATTATAATATAATAGATCTAGATTAACTAATTAATAGATTAACTAGCTATTAATTTAAGCCGGTTTTATAATTATATTTACTAAAATAATAATCTTTAAAAGCTATTATATAATTAAGACTTTTAGTTATTTTATATACTTAATATTAAAGTATAAATTAGATATTAAATAATTTTTTATTTATAAAAAATTATAAATATTAAAATTATTAATTATTAAATATTAGATTTTTTTAGTTTAAAATTTTTTTATAATTATTATTATTTTAATAAAAGCTATTATTCTAGGATTATGTTATATTTTTTAAAAATTATAAATATTATATATTATTAATACTAGTAGTATATCTTCTTCGGCTAAAGTTAAATAGATATATATTAATATAATACATTTATTATAATAAAAAAAATCTATTAAAATTTTTTTCGGATGAAGATATATATTGTTAAATATAATAATTATAAAAAAATCGACTAAACTAATATATAATTTTTTTTATTTTAAAAAAATAATAAATAATATTAATATATATTAAAACTTATAATTTTGATAAAATAATTATATTATAATCTTATATATAAATATCTTTTAGTAAAACTGCTATAGCCAGATTAATACGTTAATATATATTATATTAAAAAATCTAAAGTATACAACTATTTTTATAAAAAAAAACTATTAAAAAAATAATTTTAGAAATTTATTTTTAGTCGGATTAAAAAATAAAAAAATTATTATTATTAAAATTAAATATTATTTCTAATAGACTTATTATTATATCTAACTGCTTTACTAGTTATAACTATTTTAATATATTCTAATTATAAATAGTTTTAATATTATTTTTTAAATTTTTATTATACTTATATTTAGCTTTCTAGTTTCTAATAATTAAAATACTAATAATAATAATATTATTAGGATTAATAATATTTTTTAAATATTATTAATTAAATTTCTGTTATTATTAAAATATTAATTAATAATTATTAATATTTTAGTAAACAACTTTTACAGCAGATTTCTTAAATAATAGATTTAAAACTAATAGATTTATAAATATTTTTAAAAAAATTATAGTTAATAATAAAAATATTAATATTAATATAATAAATTAATTAGTTAAATTTTTAATAAATAATAAAATTTTTTATATATAAGTAGATAGAAATAGTAGTAAAAATATTAATAAAAATTATTATAAAAAAAATTATTATATTAAATATTATGTTTATTATAATAGTCTTTCTTAAACAGCTATATAAATATTTTTATTAAATAAAATAAAAACTATAAATACTGGTATTAATAAATTTATTAAATATAATATTATAAAATATACTAAAAATAATTTAATAATAAATAGAATAATTAGATCTAAAAATTATAATATAAATCTTTTATATTAGTATATCTTAGTTGGATACATCGGCTGGAGTTTATATATTTTTAAAATATAATCAATAATATATTTAATAATATTAATTTAAATTTTTTTATATTTAATTTAATATTAAGTAAATATTATAGTATATTAATAATAGTTATATTATTAATAGTTATATTATTAATATAGCTTAAAAAAAACTAGATTTTATAATAGTATACTATTTTAATCTTTTTTTTATTTATTTTACGTAGATTTAATAAATAGCTAAATAATCTTTTTAATAAAAATAATATTAATAAATATTTAAAATATTTTAAATCTAATATTAATATAAGTTATAACTCTTTATATAAAATAAGTAATATATAAAAATATTATAATAATATTAAATATATCTAAAAAAAATAATATTAATTATATTAAATAATATAAAACTCGAAATTAAATTATTTTATATTTAATATCTATTTTTATAGATACAGCCGGCTGTAAATAAGCCAGTTAATTATATATAAATCTAGAATAAAAATTATTAAAAAAAATTTAGTTTTTATTTTATAATTTTTCTAAAACTAGTTAATATATAAAATATTAGTTTTATTAAACTATTTTATATTATATTTATAATCTTTTTTAATCTTTTTTTTAAATTAAAATAGTAGAAATTAGCTAAAAAAATATTATAAATTAAAATAACATATTAATAATCTATAATTAATATATATATATATATATATTTAAAAAGAGATAGCTAGTATTAAAAATTATAAATTAGTCTTTTAATATTATTTAAAATTGTAGTATAAAAATTAATATTTTTAAAGTATAAATATTCTATTATTTAAATTTATATTATTATTACAATACTATCTATTTTTATAAAACTATTTTAAATATATTTTTAAATAATCTCTATATATTAGTTTTTTTATCAAAATAAATTATTATTTTATTATAGATATATCTAAAAAATATTATTATTAAAAGCTATTAATAGAAATCTAATAATATAAATCTAACTAAAAATAAATAAGATTATAAAAAATATTATGGAATTTTATTATTTTAATTTTTTTTTAAAATAACTAATAAAACTATTTAAATCTAATTTTTAAAAAGATTAGACTACGTTATTAATATTATTTAATATAATATTATAATTATATTTTATAAATCTATTTATTTTATAAAAGTAAATTAATTATATAACTAGTTAATATTTTATAAATTAATTTAATAAATTTAATTATATATTAAGCTAATAGTTTTATTTTAGAATATTTTTTTATATATTATATAACTGTCTGGTAATAAGCTTAAAATATTAGAATTAAATAATATTAAAACATATATTAAAAAAATAAAATTAAATAATAAAAACTATAATGTAGTATTAAACTAAGATTAAATAAAAAAAATAATAGGAATATATTTAATATAAAAATAAAATATCTAGTTATAAATAAAATTAGTAGTTATATAACTTTTTATTATTTAATTATAAATAAAACTAATCGGCTAATCTAATATTATATAATATAATTAATAATAGAATATATTGATAAGTAATATACTATTTATACTGTTAATTATAATAGTATATTAATTATATATATAATTTTAAAGTTAATATTATTTTTTATTTATAAAAAAAATCTATATATTAAGAAAACGTTTTTTTAAATATTTAAAATATTAATAAAATATATAAAATATTATAATATTGAAATATATAACTATATTAATATCTATAGTTTTATTTATTTTAATAAAAAATTATAATTAAAATATATAAAAAATTAAATAAATAAGTTAAAAAGCTATAGTTAGAATATATAAAAAATTAAATAAATAAACTAAAAAATCATAATTAAAATATATAAAAACTTAAATAAATAAGCTAAAAAACTATAATTAAAATATATATAAAATTAAATAAATAAATTAAAAATTATAATTAAAATATTTAAAAAATTAAATAAATAAACTAAAAAGCCGTAGTTAAAATATATAAAAAATTAAGTAAGTAAGCTAAAAAGCTATAGTTAAAGTATATAAAAAATTAAGTAAATAAACTAAAGAGCTGTAGTTGAAGCATATAAGAAATTAAACAAGCAAGCCAAAGGGCTGCGGTTGAAGCATGCAAGGCATTGAGCGATTTAAAAAAAAAAAAAAAAAAAACTTAATAATTAATGATAAAAACTATTATTTTAATTATTTTTAATTATAAATACTCTAGTAGACTGGTACTAATTAGTATTATTCTAGCTATTAATATAATATATTATTTATATTTTTTTATATAATTTTTTTAATAATAGTAATATAAAGCCGATATAAAATATATAATATTTTTAGATTTATATTATTTTTTAAATTTTATAAATTTATAGTTATTATTAAAATATTATTTTATAATATATTAGCCGGTAATATTCTTATATTATTTATTAAATATAATTAATATATTATTAGTTTTATTTTTAAAACTTTTTAGTAAATAGATTTTTATACAGCTAATAAAAGAATTAATAAATATTAAGTAATATTTCTTATTTTTAATCTTTATAAATTTTAAATATTTAATCTTATAATTTTAAATATCTTATAAACTTTTTTTTTAATTATTAGTTTCTATAATATTTTTATATATATTCTTTTTATATCATAAGCTTTATATTTAAAGTCTGATTTATTTATTATTTTATTATTATTATTTTTTATTATAATAGTTAATTTCAGCTTATCTATATAGTCTAAATAATAATATAAGAAATATAAATTAATAATAATAAATTAAAAATACTTAAATAGTTTATTATTATTATATATTTTAATAATAAATATTTCCTTATTTTATATATAACTGATAATATAATTGGTATTAAGATTTTTAATCTTATAATTTTTAACATATTAGATAATATTATAATTATTAAATATTTTTTCTATTAATAGTAGACTATATAAAATATTATAGCTATATTTTATTTTTATAATTAATTTAATAATTTTATTATTTCTAATATTAAAAATATAATTTACTTTTTATTTTTTTTAATTTTATTATATATACCGAATAAATTAAAGTATCAATATATTTTTTTTTAAATATTTATATTTTATATTTAAGAAAAAATAAAATATAATATTAATATATATTTAGTACTAAAATTTTACATTTATATAATGAAATAATTTTTTATTAGATCTTTTAGCAATAGTTATATTAATAAATGCATTAATATAATAAGAATATATAATAATTATAAGATTTTCTTTTATAATAAAAATTTTATAATATTGTATATAAATTTATAGTTACTACTTCTAAAAATATATATTTAAACAAAAATAAAAATATAAATTAATATTATATTTATATCTATTATAAAAATTATATTTATTATTTTTTTTATATAAAAATAATCTCTAAGTTTAAATAAATTAATTATTAGATTAACTATTCACTAGCTTTTTTAGTAGTTATATAATATTATTTTCTATTTTTTTAAATATATTTATTAAGATTATATTTTTTAATTTATTATTATTTTTAAATAATTATAGAATTATATTTGTATAACTAGTATTTATTTTTTTATTTTTTAGTATTATTTTTAAAATAAATAATTAGATTAAAAAATTCAATATTATTATAAAAATTATTATTATTTTTATTAATATTATTTTTATATATTATTATCTATAATAAGAAGTTGTTTTTTAAATAATATAAAAAAATAATAATATAAATATTAATTTTACAGCTAAAAACCCGAATATTCGAATATTTATATTAAAATATGCTAATAAATTAAAACAGCTTCAAAATTGAATTAAATTCATTATACATGTATATATCAGCCCTATGGCCGAGTGGCGGCAGGTCCCAGTCCGGCGGCTGGATAGGTTATTAGGATATTAAGTTTATATATAAATAAAATAGTTGGCTAGTTGGCCTGCTTTTTTCTTTAAATTCTTAACTCTTATATAGTTTATATAGTATTATATAGTCTTTTTTTATATAGTAAACTAGTAGAATTAACAGCCTCTAAATATATTTATTTTTATATTTATTTTGCGGTATATTTTTTATCAGCTGTTATTACAGCCGCTAAGTACTATATAGTTTAATATTCAAATTTATTATTAACATTTTTTACTAGTTGGTTTAAAAGTTTTTAAATATTATAATCTTAATATAATAAATAAAAGCTTACTATTCAAAGAAAACTAGTTAGCTACTAGCTGGATAAATAACTAAATAATATACAGACTAGCTGGCAGTTAGCAGTTTTTATATATAAAATAGTTATATTTCAGTGGATATAATATTAATAGTATTAAAAATAATATTACTTAGATTCTAAAACTAGTCTAGAAGTCTTATATATAGTATAAAATAGATTATTTATTTTATTATTTCTTTTTTAAAAAAAATACTGCAAGTTAGTAAATCTTTTTTTAGTTTAAAGAATACTCTAATAAAAAAAGCTATATTTTAAATATTTAATAAAAATATATTTAACTAATTAAAATCTTTATTTATAACAGTATATAATTAATTCAGCGGTTTTAATAACTTTTAGATAGATATTTAAAGTAATTTTACTGGTTAGTATTTAGATTAGTATTAAAAACTATATCCGGTAAAAATCTATATATAAACTGAAAATATATTTATCTGTTATATTAGTAAGGATATCTTATATACCATACAGAAATACAGTTTTTTGAGATTTGGCCTTTAAAGATTAATAATTTAGTTAATTCTTAATATTTTTAAAAAGATTTTAAAGATTTGAAAATCTAACTTTTTATTATATTTTTAAGTTTATCTTTAGAAATTTTAAGCCCGCTTTAGAAAAGTCATACTAAGAAAACATTGTTTGTCTTTTTTATTTAAAAAAATATATTAGAATTTAATTACTTTTCTTTATTAAAAAAATACGGCCCGGCTTTTATAGCTTCTTTCTAAAGTTTTCTAAATTTTTTTTTATTTTATAAACTTTTTTATAAAATAAATAGATCTATATTTCTTCCGCGGTTTTTTATATATATTATAAGCACAGCTGGTTCTCGAAGTATTATTTCTTTATTCTTTATCTAAAATCTTTATATAATTTATATAGCTTTTATAATTTATATAATTTTTATAATTTTAATAATTTTTATATTTTATTTATCATAATATTTTTTATTTTATATTACAAAGCTTTCTGCGGGTCTTTATTTTATAAATAATTAAATTCTTATATTATTAAAGTCTTATATTATATATATAAAAAACTATATTTTTTTAATATATTTATTATTATAGTTTTAAACTGCTTAAATAGCTATAAGATTTATAAATTTTATTTTAATTATTAAATATGATTTTTTTTATTATATTTTATTTTCTTTATTACTAATTTCTTAAATTCTTTATTATAATAATTATTATAAAGTAAATATAATTCTAGCTGTGGCTAGTTCTACGGTCTGCCGGTATAATAAATTATAAAAAATAATAAATAAGATTTAATTAAAATAGATAATAAGTTTTATAATATTTATAGTTATTTTTATAATTTATTAATATAATAGATTATTAAAAATAATAAATAAGACTTAGTTGAAATAGATAATAAGCTTTTTAATATTTATAGCTAGTTTTATGAACCGGTAGTATAACTAATTATTAAAATAAATAAATAAGATATAAATAAAATAAATAATAAGTTTTACAATATTTATAGCTAGTTTTATAGTCTACTAGTATAATAAACTATAAAAAATAATAAATAAAATATAAATAAAATAAATAATAAGTTTTATAATATTTATAATTAGTTTTATAGTCTATTAGTATAATAAATTATAAAAAATTAGTTTTTTTTTATATAGAAGATTTATATTCTATTTATAGTCTGTTTTTAATATACTAAGCTTATATAGAAATTTATATAAGTAATTTTAAGATTATATGATTTTTTTATTAATTTTTTTTTAAAATAAGTTCTAATAATTTTATATTTATTTTATATAGTTGTAGTTAACTAAAAAAGCATATCTATATATTATTATTAATTATTAAAATATTATTTTAAATATTATTATTAATTATTAAAATATTATTTTAAATATTATTATTAATTATTAAAATATTATTTTAAATATTTATAATACTTATTTTTATAAATAGAATTAGTTTTTTTATTATTTTTTAATAATCGATTTTCTAGGCTTATTTATTCTATTATAATATTATTAAAATCTATAATCTCAACTGTATAAATATACTATATTTTAATTATAAGATTTTTTATTATATTTTAGAATAACAGTATAGATTAATTAAAGCTATATTAAAGTTTTTAAAATATTATATAAAAAATTATATTATATTTTTTTAATTTATATATTTTTTTTATTTCTGTGAAATCTTTTAGATTTAATAGATTTAGACAGTTTATACTTTATTAAAAAGATTTGTTATTATAATAATATATTATATTTTATATTAACTAATTATTATATTAATATTTATACAGTTGTAGAATTATAATATTTAATATTGTAAATAAATTATTTTACTTATATAATTTTTTTTAAATAATAATAATTATAATTTATAATTTATATAAATATAATTTTATAAAATTAAGTATAATAATAATATATAAATCTAATATAATCCTATTCTCCGGCTATATATGTTAAATTAATTAATAGAGTTATTATAAAATATTAATCTTTATATATTTTATTTTATATAACTATTAAAAAATAGCTTCTTAAAATAAAAAACTATTTAATATTAGTATAGATTATACTATCTTCTTAGATTAAGTTAATTATAAAAAAAATATGAACTGTTACAGTGCAGATCCAATATATCTATTTTATCTGTCTGACCTATTCTATTTTTTTAATCCTAGTAATCTTACTGCTTTTTTTAACTACTTTATATATAATATATAAAACTTTTTAATTTTTTATTTATTTCTAATCTTATTTATAGCCTTTCGAGCTATATCCTATTTATAAATCTAAAAATAATCTAATCTAATAGCTAATAAAAAATCTAGAAAAACTATTATAAAATTTTTTTTAGTTAATACTATTATTTTTATTATTTAGCTAGACTAAGAATTAGATACTAGTCTATTTTTTAATATTATATAGCTTTTATTTTTAGAAATAATAGTTTCAATAAAATACTAGTCATTTTATAACTTTTAGTTATACTGAATAATTTAAAAGAGTTTGTTTAATATATTAGTAAATATTCTAAAGAATAATATAATTATTATAATTAGATTTATATATATATTATAAAAATTTAGAACTAGGTTATTTTAAAAAAGACTTTATTTGTATTCTAATCTAACTAAATTTAGTAAAAAAAAGTTAAAATAATCTAGCTATTATTTAAAGTTATTACTATCTATAAGATTATTTTAAAAACAAAAGACTAAATCTAATATAAATATATTAAAGCTATTTAGATTATTATTTTTATAGTAAATATTTCTATATATATTCTAAAATCTATGTTTATTATTAAAAATACTACAGCTATTTTAATAAAAATAATCATATTAATTAATTTTAAATTTTTTATTTCTATTTTTTTTAAATATTTATTTAATTTTAATAAATTTAAAAATAATTATTCCGATCTCTGCTGCTTTATTAACTAGATCTAAAAAAATAAAAATTAATATTAATTAATATATTATATTTATTTTATATAAGATTTATATTATCAGCCGATTTAAAAAGAAATCTTATATTTAAATATAATCTTATATTAAAAATAGAAAATATATTTTTTTTAATTATTTAAATATTTTTATTTTTTTAGAATACGTCTTCGGAGACCTAGATAGAGAATATATTATATAAAATAAATTTTTTTAATTTTTACTAGAAATAATAAAACTTCTATAACTATTTTATAAAATTTTAAAAACTTATCTATAAAGCTAAAATATATTTAGATATACTTTAACTAATATTTAAATAAAATATTAACTATATATTTAAGTTTATACTTATAAATAATATTTCTCTAAAAAAAACTATTTTATATTAGTATACTTTTTTTAAAATTTAGAAAATTACTATATATAATATTTATATAAATCTAAATTAAATAACTAATTTTAGAGATCTTCTATTAACCTAGTATTTTATAATGTAAAAAACTAATTTAAACCCTAAAATAAAAATTGTTTATAAAGATTTATTATTTTTAAATATAATTTTATAAATCTATTTATTATATACTACTAGTTTTTTTATTAGAAAACTAACTGCTATAAATATTATAAATATTTTTACTATAAATTAGACTACTATTTTATTAAAAATTATTCTAAGTCTAATACTAAAATATTGTAAGCTATATTTATTTATTTTTTATTTATAAATTTTTATATCTATTTTTTATACTTATTATTATTTAATTTTTATATTTATTTATTTTTAAAATACTACTTATCTTCCTACTATTTTATAAAAATAGTTTTTAGTAAATAGTCTTATTTTTGATTTTTTAAGTTTTATAATCCTATTATTTAATATAATCTAAATATTTTTATTTATTTGATTTAAATAAACAGTTAAAAAATATGTTTATTTTAAACTACTAATAAACTAATCTTCCAGCGCGATCATATACTATTTTAAAAGTTATATTTAAAAAAATTCCTATTAAAAAAAAACTTTAAAAAACCAATTTAATAATTATACCTATTATTTTAAATCCCAAGAGTATAAAGTTTTCATTTATATAATAATTAATACTAGATATTTTATTTTTAGAATAATAAACTAAAATTAGATTAAAACCTACTAGTTATTATTATATTTTCTAAAAATTTATAAAATAATTATAAAATTTAATAATTAATAAAAAAAGTCGGGCTGTATTATCTATTATATTTATATACTTTTAAAAATCTATAGTTATATTTAAAAAACTCTACTTTTTTTAATTATTTATTTTACTTATTATTTAATTATTTTTAGTTTTTTATAACTAAAGATTTATAATCTTTATATTAATTAGTTTATATATATAGTTTAGTTTATCAGCTAGTACTATTAATACTATTATAATATTTGATTAAGACTTTAAAAAATTAGAATATTATATAATATACTAATAAAAGCCTACTCTGAAAATATTATATTTTTAAAAATTTTAATAAAAAAAATATTTATTTAATTCTATTAATTATATATACTATCTATATATACTATAACTATTTAATATTTATAATAATAATAAATTAGATTAATAAAATCTTAAAATTTATTAATAAATTAAAAAAACTAATTCTATTTAAAGAATTTAAAAATTTTAAAAATAATTCTTTTTTAAAAAGACTGAAAAGCTACTATTATACTAAAAATATAATTATATTATTATCTTAGGAAATAAAAAAAGCCTACTATTTAATTTTTTATATAAAATATTCCAAAATAAATTATAAGTTTTAAAAAAATAGTTTTTAAAAAATCTAAAAAAAGATTTTATTTATTTTAGTTTATTATTAATTATCTTTTTAGTATTATTTATAAAAAAAATTAGAAAAAATCTAAGATTTTATATTAACTATTATATTTTAAAAATTATTTTTATAAAAAATAGATATCTGCTTCTGCTTGTAAAAAAAACTTTAATAATCTAAAAAAAATAAAATATTTTATAAAAATTAATATTATTAGTATATTTAATAATATTAAAATTAAAAAAAATTAAAAATATTTTATAATATTTTAAATCTATCTAAAATTATATAAAATATTTATAATATTATTTAAACTAACTAAAACTTCTGTTATATTCTAATAATATATTAATAATATTTTAAAAGATTATTTTAATATATTTTATACTGTTTATTTAGATAATATTCTAATTTATAACTATATTTATAAAAAGTATTCTAAATTTATCTGCTGCATTACAAAAGCTAAAAAAAGCAGAATTTTATATTAAATTATTTAAACATAAATTTACTATATTTAAAACTAAGTTTTTAAATCTAATTATAAACTACAAAAATTTTATATAAATCTAAAAAAAATTAAAATTATAATTAAATAATTTATTTTAACTAATATAATTAATATATAAGTTTTTCTAAATTTTAGTAATATTTACTATTAATTTATTTATAATTTTTTAAAATTAACTGCCCTGCTTATATATTTAATAAAAAAAAAGTTCTATTTATATAAATTATAAATTATTAAAAAATATTTAATAAGCTTAAAAATATTTTTATTAAAATATTAGTTTTTTAATTATTTAATTAGATCTGTAATATTATTCTAAAAACTAATATTTTTAATTATATATTAAAAAGGTTTATTTTAGTATAATAATAATAAAATATTATATTTTATTATATATTTTCTTAAAAAATATATTTCTACTAAATATAAATATAAGATTTATAATAAGAAACTACTTATTATTATCTATTATTTTAAAAAATAATATTCTAAATTAAAAAAATATTATTTTTAATTTAAATTATTATTAACTATTATAATCTAAAATATTTTATATTTATTAAGCTTTTTAACTATCGACAGGTCCGATAGTCCGAATTTTTATTATATTTTAATTTTAAAATTATTTATAAATTTAAAAAATATAGAATTAAATCTAATAGTCTGATTAAAAGATTAGATAATTTTTTTTTAAAAAAATAAGTATCTGCTATACTAAAATTAAATAATTTTAAAATAAAAAAATATTAATTTTATTTATTTATTAATACCACCCCCGATCCCACCAGAAAGTAAAAATAATAAAAAGAAAGGAATAATTCTAAAAAAAATATAAAAAATATATTAAAAATAAAATTAGTGTTTATTCTATATATTTAAAAAAATATAATATTTAAAAATAAATAAAACTTATAACTTCTACTTCAAATATAAAAATCTTTTTATATTATAAATAAAAAAAATAAATAGATTAAAAAATATTAAAAATTCTATTTATTAATAAAGACTATTATTTAAATATATTACTAGTATTATATAAAAAAAGTCTTTTATTTTATAAGAATTAATTATAAATATTTAATAATAAATAAATTAAAACTAATTTAATCAGACTAGTCTATAATAAATCTATTTTTAAATATTCTAAAAAAATTTATATATATAAGCTTCTAGTTTAAGAATATTATTAGTTTAATATTTACTAATATATAAAATAATAAATAAAAAGCTATTATATCTACTAAAAAATAACCTTATTTAAAAACATAAAATAAAAAAATTCTAAAGCTTCTGCTAGTATCTACATAAATATAATAAAATATATTTATAAATTTTATTATATATTTATTTCAAAATTAAAACTATAATACTATTCTAATAATTATTAACTATTTAATAAAAATAAAATATTTAATTTTTTATAACTTAACTACTAATACTACTACTGTTATAATAATATATATTTAATATATATAAAAACTATATAATCTATTTTAATTTATTTTTTTAAATAAAAAATTCTAGTTTATTTTTAAATTTTAGAAATATTTAATTTAATAATTTAATATTACTAGTAAACTTTTTATAGTATACTATTTAAAAACTGATAATTAGATTAAAAAAATTAATATAATATTTAAATAATATTTCTAAATCCATATAAACTATTTATAAAATAACTAGAGCTAGTAGCTTTTTTTAATTATATTTATATTAAATATAATCTATTCTAATATTATTAAGATTATTTTATTTTTTATAAATTATAAATTTATTTTTATATAAATTTGAAATTTACATAAATTTTAAATTATTTAATTATCAGAAATATAGACTAGTTTATTATAAAAATATAAATTATTATTAGATTTACTAAAATAAAAATATCTACTGCTTAAATTTATTATATAAAATAAATAAATTAATAATATAAGTTAATAAAATAATTTAAAAAAAACTAAAAAATATAATTAGATATTTATAATATTAAGATACTAAAATCTAATAAAAAACTCGACTAGAATATTTTAAAATTATATAAAATTAAAAAAATATTAGTTTATATATTTATTAACTAGTTTTATTTTCTAATATAAAAATATATTTTATATTAAATATTAGTTTATTTATTTTATTAATAAAAAACTAGTTTTAGGCTAATAATAACTCCTATTATTATATATAAAAATTAATAATTTAAAAAAATAAAATTTTAAAAATATTTTTAATTTTATATAAAATTATAGAAAATATAGTTGTCTCCGACTAATATATATTATAAAATAGATTAGATATCTAAATCTAACTATTAAACTAGTTTAATATTTAAAAAATACTTATTAAATAATTAAAAAATATTATTATTATTTTTTTAATAAACTATAATCTATATCTTAATAAAACTTAGTTTTAAAAAAAATATACTATTATAGTATTAATCTAATATATTTATTTTATTTATTTAATCTATTTTAATTTTTTAATTCTAATAATCTTATTATTTTTTTTAATTATTCTATATATAATATATAGAACTTTTTAATTTTTTATTTATTTTTAATTCTATTTATAGCTCTTCGAACTATATCTTATTTATAAATCTAAGAATAACCTAATCCAGTAGCTAGTAAAAAATCTAGAAAAACTATTATAAAGACTTTTTCAGCTAGTACTATTATTTCTACCATTTAGTTAGACTAAAACCAGATGCCAGCCTGCTCCTTGACATAAACTAATATTAATATAATATTTTTATATTATTTAAAATAGTTATAATTATTTTACATATAAAAATCAATTATAAATATAATATATTTTATAATATTTTTTTATAGTTTTATAGAAATAAGACTTAGTTTTTTTTAGTATAGATTAACTTTTTAAATATAGTATATTTAGTTTTATATTATATTTTATTATTTTTGGATAATAATACTAACTAGTATTAGAACTTGTAATTATATAGTAAATATTTTTATAGTAATAGAAATTAAAATAATTAGAATAAAAAAATTAAAACTATTACTAGCTATTTAATTATTTATAGTTTTTATATTTATTAAATATTTATTTATAATAATAAGGTTAATATTCTTTTATAAACTAGTTATTTTTAGTAATAATACTTAATTAATATTTAGACTATAATTAAAAGAAAAGTTAAATTAAATATAATTTTATTAAAATAAATTATAGTCTAATTTATATTATAGTTTTATAAATTTTATAATTTATATAGATAGTTTTATTAGTATAGAAAAGCTTAGTTATAGAATTATTTTATTATTTAGATTTATTAATAGCTTTTATTGTATATAATAGCTGTTTTAAATGATAATAATAATTATATAAATATATAGTTTACTATTATTATTTATTATAATTATAATTAATTCTTATTAGTTTAACATTATCAATAAATTTTTTTCTAGTTAGATAGTTAATAGCCGGCCGGACTTTATAATTAGAGTATTTAAATTATAAAAAATATAAACTAATAGTTTTAATTAAAAATAAAAATATTTTTAGTTCTACGCCGGTTTGTTTTTAGATTTCAAAATATTAAAAGTATAATTCTTTTTATTATTATTTAATTATCTTTTTTATAGACTGTGATTAGTTTTTCTAATTTAGTTATAATTAATAAAATAGTTTATATAAAAATTTCTAATCTAGTTATTAATTTTAAATTATTAGATTTTATTAATATTTATATAATTTATAACTTTTATAAATTATTATATAATCCTAGAGTCATATATTATAATAATAATAATAAATATATAAAATAGTTTCTGGTTTTTTTAAAGTTTAATATTTTATTAGTTAAAAATATATATTTACTGTACTATAAATATTATAAAATAAGAATAAGCTTTATAAAAAAATTAAAAATTATAAGATTTTAATTAATAATATTTAAATAATTTTATATAATTTATTTCTATTTTATATTTTTTACTACTATATTAATATATAGATCTGCTATAGTATTAAAATAATTAAATATATTATTAAAAATATATATAAAAACCCGAATTAAATAATATTATAAATTAATTTTAAAAATAAATATAAATAATATTTTAAGAACTGTTATATTAATTTTATAAAAATTATAATCAGACTACTACGGTTTTATATTTATAAAAAATATTTTTTAATAATTTTTTTTAATTTATTTATTTAATTAATAGATTATATTTTTTTTATATAAAACTATTACTTAGAATATTATAGACTGTTTAAAGTTATTAAATAGTAAGTTAATAATTTATTTCTATTATAATATAAAAATAGTTTATAAATAGTTGGAATAGTTAATATATATATATTCTAATATATTATAATATTTTATATAAAGGAAAAAAAAATAAATCTAGCAGCTCTATTAAAATAACTTTATAGTTAGATAAATATATTATTATAGTTTTAATATAAAAAAATAATTTTATATATAATTTTTTTAATTATTAAAAAGAGTTCTATTAGTTTTAAGAATTTATAAATTATAAATAATTATTTATATTTTATTTTTTAGACTATCTGCCGGGCTCTAAAACTATTAAATAATAAAAAAAATAGTTTTTTATTTTTAATAAAACTAAGATTTTTATAATTAGTTTTATACTAAGATCTCTATTTATTATAGTTTTATTTTATAGTTTTTTAAGTAATTCATTAGTTTTATAAAATAAATATAAGATTTTATTAACTAATAATTTTTTATATTTTATTATTTAAATAGCTAATCTTTTTAATATATTAGATTATAATTTTAATTATATTTTATTTTTTATTATAGATTTCTTATATACTAAAAGCTATTTTTTAGTAGATTATAATTTTTTATTATTAGTAGAAGCTAGTTAACTGGCTGACGTTAAATTATTTATTATTAAATTAAAAAAATAATTAAATAAGTTTTAATAAATAGTTTATATAGCTGTTTATAATATTATAAAAAAGATATACTATTTTATTTTTTTATTTAAAAAATTAATAGTATAGATAAGATATTTTTATATAAAATAATATATAATTATTTATAATTTTTAAAAAAGATTATTGTTTATATAGTATTTTCTAAAATTATAATTTTATTATTATCTAAAAATTATATAATTTATTCTATTTTTTAAATTCTATTTACAATAAATAAAATATTAATATATAATATTATTTAAGAATTATTTTTTATAGATAATCTTTATAAAACAGATTTTTATATAATATTATTTTATTTTTAAAACTATTTACTATATTTTAGAAAATATTAATAATTATTTTAATAAACTATTTAATAGAATTATTATAGTTTTTAGTAATAACTTTATATAAATACTATTAGTAATAAAAAACTGTTATAATAATATTATAATTATTTATTTTTAGTAGTTTTTTTTAGCCGAAGTTTTAGATTTTATATTTTTATAAAAATAAACAGCTGCTTATTAGATTATAAAATAGAATATATATTATTTAGTAGGCTGAGTTGTTTTATAATAAGAAACTATATAATTATATAAATTTTTTATTATTTATAAAATAAATAAATAATATAAAGATTTTATATAAGTTTATATTTTTAATAATATAATTATAAGCTAGTTTTAAATTTGTATTTTTTATTAAATAAACAATTTTTATAGTTTATAATATTCTATTAAATAAATTTAATAATTATTATATTAATTAGTTTTTAGATTTTATAATTTTTTATTATACTGCTGATTAGATTATAATAAATAATATAAAATAAAATAATAAAAAGTTTATATAAAAATATTTTTAAATTATTAATTTATTCAGTTTTTTATTTTTAGTTTTATAATCAAAATCTAATATATTTATTATTTTATTATAAAGTATATAAGCCCGGGAGGATTTATATAATAAAATATAATTATTAATTAAAATTATATATAGCTGTTTATTTAAAATTTTTATTTTAATAAATAATTATATTAAAACTATATATTTAATTCTATATATTATTTTTATTTTTTATTTCTTTTAGTATTAGTTTCCGGTCTATTTCTATTTTGTTATAATAGTAAATAAGACTTAAAATTAAATTTTATAAATTATAAAAATTAATTTTTAGTTTTTTATATTCTTTTATAATTAGCTATATAAAGTTTTTTTTATATAATAAATATAGCTAGGCTTATAGTTTTCTAATTATATAATAATAAAATAATTATAAATATAATATATTTAAATATTTTTTTTTAAATTATTCTTATAATAAATATTAGTATTTATATTATTACAGCAGTTTATATAATAATTAATATATAATTCGGGCAGATAATAAATAATTTATTTAAAAATAGGTAGTTCTAAAAACAGCTTATAAAAAATAGGAAATTTGTTATTTTCTTTTTTTTCTGAAGAAAAGACTTAGAATATTTTAAATTTTTTTTTTATTTTTTATAAAAAGATCAATATTTATTTTTAAAAGTTTATAATAGCAGTAGTAGTAGTAACTTTTTAATATTAAAGTTTTTTAAAATTAAGCTGGTGGTTTAGAAGCTTAATAATATTAATAGTATTAATAAAATTAGTATTATATTTAACAATATTATTAGTTTTTTTTAATTCTAATTTTTTATTTTTAAGTATTTTAGTTTTATAAATATATATATAATATATTAAAATTTATTTATAAATAATAATAGTAGTAGTCTTAATAGATATAGTAGTAGTAGTAAATATAAAAATTTATATAAATAATTATAATATTTTAATACTAGCTGTATTAGCTAGATTATATTATAAATAAAAAGAAATAATAAAAAAAGTATAGATAGTAATAAGAATATAAATAGCTAAAACTATAAAAATATTATTTTTAAATAAAAATTTATAATCGGCTATATTAGTAGTAGCAGTACTAGTTTTCTTTTCTTTTTCTTTATTTGCTTTTTATTTTTTTTTATTTTTTTTATTTCTTTTTTTTGCGGAGCTGTTTATAATCTTTTTTAGCTATATTATTATTAGTAATCTCTAATAAAACTAAATTATAATATATATTATAGTTTATTTATAGTATAGAAAATAGTATAATATTTTATTATATATAATATAGTTAATATAACTCTTACTAAAAAAGCTTTAGATATTTATATAATTTTTTTATAGTTTTTAGTTATATATATAGTAGAAGTATTATCTATCAGATATATTTATAGGCTTATTATAAAAATTATTTATTATTTATTCTAATATAAATATATAGTTAGACTAAAAAATAAAAAAAATGACTGGATTATAATATTCTTGCTTATAATAAGAGTTTATAGCTGTAAAAATTTATATTATTATTATAAACATTTTTAAAAAATTTTAAATATAAAAATTAATAATTATTAGATTTTTTTAAAAAAAATATAATTATAATAATAATAGTAGTACTAGTAATAATATTAATAATATTAATAATAGTAATAATAGTATTAGTAGTAGTAGTAATAATAATAATAATAATAAACTAATTATAGTAGATTTTTTAAAATAATTATAGTTATACTTTATAAATATAAAAAAAATAAAAAATAATATTTTATAATTTTATATGCAATTACTTATAGTTTTTAAGCTATAATATATATCTCAGCTTCGTTATTAGCTGTATTAATTAATTATTAAAATAATCATTTATTATATTATAAATAAGTAGTTTAATACTTTAACTAGCTGTTTAAAACTATTTAAAATATATATAATAGTAGAGAAAGAATATAATAAGTTTAAAATAATTTATAGAAAGTAGAACTTATTAATTTAAGATTTTTTAATATAAAACATATAAAATAATAATAGTAGTAGTAGTAAGAATATTAATATATATATAATAATATATTTTTATTTTTAACTTAATAATAAAACATAAATTATTTTATTATTTTTATTCATACTGCTCTCTATACTGTTTTTCTGTTCTAGGCCTGGAGATAGCCGCGGGCGTAGCGAGGATTACCAAGGCTTGTAGTAAATATAAAAATTATATAAATTACTAGTTTAATTAGTCTTTTATTATTAATTAGCTAAGTTCCAAAAATATTAATATATAATAAAAATTAATATAAAGAATATTAGTTAGCCGGCGGTCTAAACAGCTGCTATTTTAATATATTAATTAGTTAGTTTATTATTTAGTATAGTTTTATAATTTAAAAATTATTAAAGGTATATTTACTAACCAGTTTTTTATATATAGTTCAATTAATTAATTATTTTTTTAATAATTATTTACTTTAATTAATACCAGGACTTAGTATAAGTCTGTATAACTATTCAATTATTTATAAAACTACTACTAATTTAGACTCAGAAATAATTAGAATTAATATTATTTAAAAAATAATATTTTTAATGGATACATATGACTTTTTTTTTAATAAGAACTAAAGTAAGTTTTCTATTAATTAGTTTTATAAAATATATTATATAAATATTTTTTTAGTTAATTAGTATAATTTAATTTTATTATAAATTATTATTATAATATTAATACTACCGAAGTAGCTGCTGCTGTCGGTATATATAAAAAGAATAATAAAAAATAAAAAAATATATTTTTAAAAAGTTTTTTTTTAAAATTAATAATATTGATAATAAAAAGATTTTATTACAATAAAACTAATATTAGTTTAATAATCTTAATAAATATTAGTATACCCGGATTAAATTTAAGATCTTAAACTAGTCAGTATTTTAAGTAGTTTAATAGTAATATAATTAGATTAGTTTTTAATTTATTAAAATAGTATCTACTAAAGTAGATTTATTAAATTAGTAATAAAATTTAATAATAAAATAGTAATATTATAGTCTAAAAATAGATATTTTTAGTAGTTTATTTAATTAGAATTTATAATAATAAAATACTTAGATATATTTTAAAAATAGTTTGAGCAGTAGTATAAAAAATCTTTATTATATAATATAAGATTTTAGATTAGATATTTTTAAAATATTTTATTATATTAATAATAGTTTTTTAATAGTTTTAGATACTATAAATAATTTATATAAAGTATCCAAATAATAGCTGAAGAACTAGAATAGCATTATATATAAAATATAAATTAGTAATAAATATCTTTTAAATAAAGCTTATAATTAATAAAAATATAGCTGTTAGTTAAATAGTTTTAATTTTTAATTAAATAAAATAAATAGTTTCTATTAGTTTTAGATTTAAAAAGATTCTAAAATAGTAGAGACTTTATATTAATTTAATTATTATTTTTATAATAATTAAAAATTTATTTAATTATATAGTAAAGAATATTTTTATATAGAAAAAATCTTTTATTATATTAATTAAACTATATTTTAATAGTAAGAATATTAAGATATATTAATATTATTAGATTTTAGGGTAATAGTAGAGTTTTTATAAATAGATATAATTTTTAAAAATGATATTTTTTTATATTAATATATAAATATTATTTATATAGCTAATAATTAGAATACAGCTGCTTATAAAAAATAGTTTTAGTAGATTAGTATTATAAAATCAATAAAAAATAAATAAAAATAATTAGTTTTAAATAATATTTATAGTTATATTTCTTTTTTTTATAATTTCCTTTATATAATAATAGCTGTTTGCTGGTTAATAAAAAAAGAAATAATTTAATTAATAAGTTTAGCTAGTATATAGTATTTTTAAAGACTATAAAAAAATATTAATATATTATATTATTATATATTTTTTAGATATTAACTATTAATAAACTGGTTATTAGATAACTAAATTATTATATAATATAAATCTATTGAAAAATTAGATATAAAATATAGTTCTAAAATCTTTTTTAGTATTTATTAATATAATATTTTAGAAATAATCCAAGAACTTCTATTATATAGCTAATTTAAAAAATAATAATTAATTTAAAAATCTTATTTAGTATATTAAATAAAATAATTAATCAATAATTTTGAAATATAATATAATTATTTTTATTTAGTTTATAAATAATAATAATAATTAACTAGTAAAAGTACTAAAGATAGTAGTCTATATTTAGATATATATTAAAAATATTAATTAATTAATATTTAATAAAAAAAGAATTTATTAAAAAATTAGATTAAATAATTTATTAAAATTCAAAATTTATTTAAATATAGCTTACTAAATTATACAGTATATCTTATTTAAAATTATTTAAAATATTTTATATACTTTAGAATATTTATAGCTATTAATATTAATAAGATCTACTGTATTAGTAGCTAAAAATAAATTTATTAAAAAAATTTAATTTTAGTTTTAGATTTTTTTATTAGTTTTTTAGTTAGTAATTATAATATAAATATAAATATAGATTTCGGGTTTCTATATATATAAATTTAGTAGATTAATTTTTAAAATCTTTTAATAAAATCTTTTAATAAAATATTTTTTATTTTTTATTTTGCTTAATATATTTATTTTTTTATTTAGTAGTTTATTAATATAATATATTACAGACTTAGCTGTAGATCTTTTAATTTATTTAATAATTAGATTTAGTTTATTATTTTATTTATTATATTTAATATTTTAATTTTTTTATTTTTTTTCTATAGCTGGATTTAAAATATTTAATAATAGGTTTTTTTTAATATAATAATTTTAATAATAGTAGTTAGAATTTTAATAAAGATTTTTATTATTATATTAATAATAACTAGTTTAACTAATTAGTTAATAATTAGTTTTAATTATAATTAATTACTTTGTTTACTGTAGTAGACTTATTAATTAATATTAGTTTAGTTTTATTTTTTTATTATAAAAGTAAAAATAGGACTGAAGTTAAATATAATATATATTAATATATAATTAATTTTAATCTATTAATCTTTTTATAAATTATAATAACTACAATATTTTTGACGCTATTATATAGTTTATGTTAGATTAATAATAATATAAATATTATTTTTTTATATATAACTATTTTTTTTAGTAGAAGTAGTTTAAGATTTTTATTAATAATAATATTAAGTAGCTGGATAGCTATATTATTTATATAAATATATTTTAACAGATTTTATAATAAATAATATAAATTAAAATCTATAAAAATTATATATTTATCTAACTTTTATAGTATTATAAAAAATAGATTAAGTATTAGATTTATTTTTTTATAGAGGTTTTTGTCTTCGGGCTTAGATATTAGCTTAGATTTATTAATTTTATATTAGTTATTATTTTTATTAAACTAGTATATATTATATATATAAATATAATTTTTTTTTTCAATATTTATAATATAAGAATACTAA
Source organism: Aspergillus aculeatinus CBS 121060 (assembly GCF_003184765.1). Taxonomy (NCBI): domain Eukaryota; kingdom Fungi; phylum Ascomycota; class Eurotiomycetes; order Eurotiales; family Aspergillaceae; genus Aspergillus; species Aspergillus aculeatinus. The sequence continues at coordinate 227,424 of NW_020291483.1, forward strand.
GAAATTAAAATTTATATTAGACTATTTATATTTTTAGATTAATATATCTATTTATAAAAAAGTAGATTTATAAAATAAGTCTTATATTTAATATTAGTTTATTATTAAATAAAAATACTTTTTTAGAATCTAAAAATATATAGTTATTTAGCTGCTGTAATAATTTATTTAGGATTTTTAAATAATAATAAGTTTTATATTTTATATTTTTTTTATTAAAAAGATATATTATAATACTATTCAATCTCTAATAGTTTATTTATATAATATTAAGCTGTTTATAGTAGTTATTTATTATTTATAATTAAAAATTTAGTAATATTTAAAATAAAAATACTAAGCTTATTATTTTTATTTTTATTTAGAATAATAAACTGGTTTTATTAGTTACTGTAGTATTAGATTATAGATTTAAATATATTTATAATATTATTAAAACTAAAAACTAAAGCTGTTTTAATAAATAGTTTTAGAATATTATTAATAAATAGACTTTATCTATAAATATTAATTTTTATAAATTTTTAATTATTTTTTATAATAACATTTTAGTTATTTATTATAATTATTTTTAGTTATAGTTTTAACGTCTACAGCCGGAATCTTTAGTTTTTTAATAACTAATTTATAATAGTTTTTACTGTAAGCAGCCGGAGTCCGGGTTATTATAAAACAGCTATAGATATATTATATTTAAATAAGCTTATAATTAGTCTTAAACTTAGAAATAATTTAAATAATAGTATTATTATTATTAATAAAAAGCTTAGAATATAATATAAAAATATTTAGCCGGTGCTATTAAATAATTTTTAATTAATTTCTTTTCTAATATAAATATAATTTAAAATAAAGTACTTCAGTCTATAACTTATATATTTAGTATATATTTTATTATTTTTAAATATATAGTTTATTGATTTATATAAGCCGGTATAGTATATATAAATCTGGTTTTTCTAATAATATTATTTAATATAACTATATTTCTAATATTTAAAATATTATAAAAGCTGCTAATTATAGTTATAATAACTAGTATTAAAATATTTATTATTAAGTATAAAGCTTTTATAAAAAAAATATATACTATATTTAGATTATTTATTTTAATAATTAATATAAAAAATTTATTTTTTTAATAATAGTTTTTTATAGCTGTATACAGCTGCTATATATAATTTTAGTAGATATTATAATTAAATAGCTAATATTAATAATTTTAATTTTTTTAGCTAAAGCTTTTTATTATTTTATAAGATTCTTATAACTAATACAGCTAATATTTATATTATATATAATAATTAAATAGCTGTATTATTTAATTATTATATTTAGATTAAAAACTTTAATTTATAAAATCTGTATATAGATAAGATATTTAAAGTTTTTTAGATTATTAGCTATAAAAATTATATTACTACTAGATTCTATAATATTTATAAGAATCTTATAATAAATAATTATTTTATTTTTTATATTAATAATGTTTTTATTAATATAGTTTACTAAAATCTTATTATTATAATATAATAAATTAACTATAATATTTATAATTATTTAAATATATATAATCTAAAAATAATAGTTATAATTATACAGTAAATAGTATTAATATATAAATATATTTTTAATATTTCTGTTAATATAATAGCTGTAGATTTAATACTAAAAATATTAATAGTTTTAGTAATTTATGGTTATTAGTTTATTTATATTTAAAAAATATTTTTAATTTTTTTAAGATTCTTACGGAGAGTATCTACTAAAAATATTTTTATAATTTAACCAGTAAAATTAATAAGATTTTTAATTAATAAAAAAAAATTAATTTTAGCAGACTATTTTTTAATTTTTTCTATTTTTTTTTAAATGATTTAAAAATATTATTGATAGTTATTATATATATATATAAATTTTTATAGCAGTAGTCGGCTTTAAGTTAAGACTATATTAGCTTTCCAAAGAAGATTTTAAATAATATTATATTATTATATAATTATAAGAACTAAAAATCCAATTAAAAAGTAATAAATCAATAAAAAATAGAATTAGATATAACTTTCTACTCTTTCTGATTAATAATTCAATAGTAGCGTGCTGTTTGGTGTAGCTGGCGCGGTTTTTAAAACAGCTTTATATATCATAAAGAATTTATAATTAAAAAACTAATAGTTATACCTTATCTTTTGAATATATTTTTTTATAAATAATTTTATAGATAATAATAAATATCCCATTAGTATATTTAAGCTTTAACAACTAATTTAAGTATTTTTTAAATATATCTTTTAATATTAAGTTCATAAGCTATTTTCTAATTAAAATTAATTATTATTTTTGTATATTAAAATATTTCTTTTATCTAAGGCTAATCATAGTAAGACTTTATTAATAAAATCTTTTATATAATAAAAATAAAAGCTTATTTTAATAATATATAATTAAATATTCTATTCTTATTTATTTATAAAAAATATTAATAATACTAATAAAAATTCTAATAATTTATTTAAAAAAAACTTTATATTTTTATTTTTTAGAATAATCTTTTAATTTAATATTTTTAATATATATTAAAGATATTTCAGCTATTAATCGGCTGGCTATAATACTACTTAATATATATAAAAATCTAAAAATTGAAAAAAATAAAAAAAATATTTTAAATAATATAAATTTAATAAATATAAGATTTTCTAGTGAAATATTAATAAAGTTAATATTTTTTAAAAAAAAGAATAATAAATAAAAAAAGGTTTATAATCTAAGAAGAGTATAAAAAAAGATGGATTTCAGCTATCTAAATATCTATCTAAACTGCCGGCCGAAGGCGGTAAGCTGCCCAGCCAATGGAAGACTAGGTACTCCACAAAAAGATCTTAGAATTCTTAGATTTTTATAGAATTTAATTAATTCTATTAATCAGCTTAGCCAGGTTCTACTAAAAAAAGTTAATAATATAATAATTTATATAATAAATAATAATTTAAAGTTTTTTTTAAAAAAATAAAAATTAATACAGCCGAGCTGATACTAGTATTATTACTATTATAAATATTATTTAAAACTAAGAATATATTAATAAAAATTTTATAAGTAAAAAATATAATAATAAGGTTATATTTCAGTATAATTATATAGTTTATTTTAGTACAGAGGTTTTAGTACTATTAATTATATAAATTAAATCAAAAACTATTTATAATATATAAAGTATATTTATTTAATATTTATTTTAGTTTATAATTATAAATTTAATCTATTCAAATTTATTAATAATTTAATTTAAAAATATTTTCTTTATATCTTATATCTTTTCTGCAAGAAATATCGCAGAATATATAAAATTAATAAATATATTTAAAATATTTTTTTAGATTTTAGTAATTTATAGTAACTTTTTAGCTTTAATATAAAAATATATATATAGACTCTAAAATTAGCTTTTAGCTTAAAAATAAAAAAAACTATAAGTCTTTTTTTTCGGTGCTATACTAGTTTAGTTATATTTAGTAAGATAAATATATAAATCTATAAATTTTAAAGCCGAAGTTATATAATTTTTATAAATATATTTTTCAGCTATTATATTATTATATAGGCGAGTACAGCTTCGAGAAGATATTTATAAAAATAGTGTAATATATAGATTTGTTTTCTATAGTTGTTACTGTAATAAAACAAGTATAAAAGTGGTTTTGCTGCATGCCACAGGGTTTTTAATTAATTGATTGGGATTTTTATTTTTTTTTTATTAATAATAAAACTTTTATTTAATAAAAAAAATTTAAATAACTTAAATCCAAATATATATGAAAGAGATCTATATTTAAAAATAAATCTAAAAGATCTTAAAATTTAAAACTATTATTATTAATAAAATATAAAAATATACTATAAAGATAAGCTTTATAATAATATAAAAAATATTTATAATATAAATAAAAATCTATTTTTAAATTAATTTTATGATTTAAATTAGATAATTTTAAATTATAATAAAACTGTTTATAATTTTAATATATTATATAAAATATTTATAAAATATTTATAATTGGAAAACAACAGTTTATATTTTATATGAATATAAAATACTAATATTTTAAATAAAACTAGTAATTAAAATAAGAATTAAAATTAAAAAAATTGTTTTAATCTAATAATCAATTATATAGATTATACCGGTAAGATTAGAATTAGAATTATACTAAAATATTAAAATATTAAAATAGACTTGATTAATATATTTTAAATAGTTACAGAAACTTTTACCAAGCTAATTAGTTTAAAAGTATTATAATATTTTTTAAGAATAGAATTATTTATCTTTTATAAAAATAAAATAAAAAATATGAATAATTTTTTATTTTTAATATATAAAATAGATATATTCTAACTAGTAGTAGTTTACTGCGGTAAAACTACTTTATATTCTAATATTAAAATTATTAATATATATAATAATAAAAGATTTTAGAAAAATAGTATAGATTTCTTTAATAAGATTAATATTAAAAAATAAAAATAGAATTAGTAAGAATAAGAGACTCTAAAAAATACTAATATAAAAACTAAATATTCCAAAGAAAAGTTTTTAAAAAAATAAAATTATTAATTACTTTTTACAAAAAGCTATTTATTTAATTAATGAGTATCTACAGTATATACTACTTATATAAATTATAAAACAAAAAGTAAATAATATTATTATTAAAAATATTTTCTATATTAAATATAAATAAACTAGATACATAATAGCCGGCCTATTGAACTATATAAGCTTATTTTACTAGAAAATAAAAAGTATACTTAATTAAATAATTATAATAGCTGTTAACATAGTTTTTTAGAAATAATTTAAACTATCTTATTAGATAATTTAATTAAATTATTATTATAGTTTTTAGAACTTTACTTAAAGAACTTAATAATATAATAAATTAGTAGATTTTAGAATTACCATTATTGGTTTTTTCCGGCTTATAAATAATAATAATAATAAAAAATAAAAATACTTCAGATAATAATCTAATTAAAAATATATATAAAAAAGATTCATTAACTAAATAAATATATATAAATATACCAGTATTATTTTTTAATATGAAAATATAATTAGTATTAGTATGATTAATATAAATCTTAATAAGTATATTAATATAGAAAAATATAAGAATAATAATTATTAATATTATATAAATAGAAATATTAATATAATCTTACTTACTGTATATCTTAATAGAAAACATAAAATTATTATATCTATAAATCATAATAATCTATTATTTAATATTTAAAATAATATTTTATAATCTATTATATTAAAGCTAGAACTGCAGCTCTTTGGCTTGCTTGCTCAATTCCTCGCATGCTTTAACCGCAGCTTTTTAGCTTACTTACTTAATTTCTTATATATTTTAACTGTAGTTTTTTAGTTTATTTATTTAATTTTTTATATATTTTAAATGTAGCTTTTTAATTCACTTATTTAATTTTTTATATACTTTAACTATAATTTTTTAATTTATTTATTTAAGTTTCTGTATATTTTAATTATAGTTTTTTAATTTCTTTACTTAATTTTGTATATATTTTAATTACAGCTTTTTAGCTTATTTACTTAATTTTTTAAATACTTTAACTGTAGTCTTTTATTAAAGTAAATAAAACTACAGATATTAATGTAGTTTTATATTTAAATAGATTATAATATTTTATATATTTTATTAATAGCCGAAAATAAGCTGATATATCTAATTAATATTTTAAATATTTAAAAATCTAATATTAATATATAAATCTTAGTTTTATAAATAAAGAATAATATTAATTCGAAAATTATATATACAGTTAGTATATTATTATAATTAATAATATAATTAATATATTATTTATTAATATATTCTATTACTAACTATATTATATAGTATTAGACTAGTTAGTTAGTTTTAGTTATAATTAAATAATAGAAAATTATATAACTATGAATCTTATTTATAATTAGATATTTTATTTTTATATTAGAGATATTAATATTATTTTTTTATTTAATCTTAGTTTAATATTATATTATATTTTTTATTATTTAATTTTATTTTTTTAATATATTTTTTAATATTATTTAATTCTAATATTCAAAAGCTTATTATTAGGCGGTTGTATAGTATATAATAAACTATTCCGAAGTAAAACTATTAGTTTAATATATAATTATCTTTATTAAATAAATTTATAAAATTATCGGCTAATTATATAATTAATTTATTTTTATAAAATAAATAGATTTATAAGATATAATTATAATATTATATTAAATAATATTAATACTTTTATTTAATTTTTTTAAAAATTAGATTTAGATAGTTTTATCGGCTACTTTAAGAGCGAGAAAATTAGAGTAATAGAATTTTATAATATTTTTTATAATTTTATTTATTTTTAGCTAGATTTATATTATTAGATTTTTATCGGCGGTTTTTAATAATAATATTTTTTAGATACGCCTGCGGTAGAATAGTAATCTATTTTTATATAAAAACTAATATTTAAAAATTATTTAAAAATAGATTTAAAATATTTTTATAAACATAGACAGTATTATAATAATGATATAAATTTAAATAATAGAATATCTGTATTTTAAGAATATTAATTTATATATTATAATTTCGGGTGATACTAAGAGACTATTTTATAATATTTAATACTAGCTGTTTTTTTTTAAGAAAAAAGAGTATATATTAATTATAAACTATTTGTATATTATTCTAGTTTATAATATTTTTTAACTAGTTTTTATTATTTTAGTTTAAAAAAAAGACTAAAAAAAGATTACAGAAACTAATATAAAATAGTTTAATAAAATAATATTTTATATATTAGTTAGTTTTAAAAAAACTATAAAATAAAAACTAAGTTTTTTTTAATAATTATTATTTTAAATTTATATATAGTTAACTGGCTTATCTATAACCGGCTGTATTTTTAGAAATAAGTATTAAATATAAAATAATTTAATTTCTAGTATTATATTATTTAGTATAGCTGATACTATTTTTTCGGATATATTTAATACTATTATAATATCTTTATATACTATTTATTATATATAAAAAATTATAATTTATATTAATATTAGATTTATAATATTTTAAGTATTTATTAATATTAATTTTATTAAAAAAGCTATTTAGCTATTTATTAAGTTTATTTAAAATAGATAAAAAAAAGAAGATTAAAATAATATATTATTATAAGATCTGGTTTGTTTTTAAGTCTGATATTAATAATATAACTATTATTAATATATTATTATATTTAATTAATATTGAAACCGGGTGTAAAAAAGCCTGAACTAATATTACTAAATATATTATTAATTATGTTTTAGAAAATAGATAAGTTTTAGCTAATATATCCGGTTAAAATATACTAATATAAAAAGTTTATACTATAATTTTTAAATTTAATTATTTTATTTATTATTAAATTATTTTTAGTTTATTTTATAGTATTTTAGTTAATATATATATTTATTAGTATTAGTATTTATAATTTTTATTTTATCTAGTAGAAAATATTTATATAGCCGTTTAAAAAAGATTATTATAATAAGTATAATATTTAGTATAGTAATTTTTTTATAATAGTTTTTATTAGTATTTTTCTGCTATTTTTATCTACTAATATATAAAAGATTTTATTTTTATAAAAAATCTAATTGATTAATTTATTATATTAATACTAATATTTTTATTATTAATTATAATTTTTTAAAAATATCTACAGGTCTGTTAATTTAAATTTATTATTTAAAGAATCTGCTATAAAAGCTATTTACTAAAATACTAACAGCTATTAATTAATATTTTAATAAAAAAAATTTAATTAATAATATTAGAAAGATATTTAATTATTATTATAGTATTTTTATAATATTACTAACCCCCACGGTACTATTACTGTTAATATTTTAATTATTAAAAACCGGAAAACTAAGTATAAATATAATAGGATTTTAAAAAATAATATTAAAAATATTTATAATTAGAATATATTAAAGCAGTTATAGTTAATAAAACAGTTGGGTATAATAATAAATTTATTAAAAATAATATTTAATTTTAATAGTAATAATTTTTTATTTTTTAATCTAATTAAAAATATATTTTTAAGATTACTTTTTTTAGTAGTTTTTTTTTATAAAAACAGCTGTATACTTTAGACTTTTTAGTATAATATATATTAATTTATTAATCTGCATATAGCAGTCTTATTAAAAAATATCTATATATAAGATTATAATATAATTATTTTATAAAAGCTATAGATTTTAATATATATTAATATTATTTATTATTCTTTTCAAATAAAAGAGAACTATATACTAGTCTGACCGATTTTTTTATAGCTATTATACCCGGGAATATATATTTTTATTTAAAAAAACTTTTAGTAGATTCTGCTTTATTATAATAAATATATTATATTAATATAAATTTATTTAATTCTAGCTGAAAAATACTATTAATATTAATAATATATAATATTTATAACTTTTTAAAAGTGTAAAATAGCCCTAAAATAATAATTCTTATTAAAATAATAATAACTATGAGAAAGATTTAGATTAAAAAGATTGAATATTTAATAATTAATAATTTTAATATTTATAATTTTCTATAGATAGAAAACTACTTAATATCTAATTTATAATTTAATACTAAGTATATAAAGCAACTAAAAATTTTAATTATATAGTAATTTTTAAAAATTACTATTTTAGTAGGTATAATTATTCGACTGATTCAACTTAATAACTAGTTTTAGGTAATTAGTTTATTTATTAGTTTATTAATTAATCTGCTAATTAGTTTATTAGCTAACCAGCCAGTTAATTAGCTGACTAATCTACTAATTAATTAATCCAAATTTACTATATTATAATACTCCGAATATTTATAAGTTTTATGATAGTAGATTTAGACTATAAGTTTTTTAGAGAATATTTTAAAAATATTAGAAAACTACTGTAATACTACTATTAATCTTTATTTTATTTTTTAGAAGTATTAAAAGTAAATCTGTTATATAATAATAATAAATTATTTTTTAAATATTTTTAATTTTTTATTTATTAAAATTAAATTTAATATACAGCTACAGCGGGAGTATCTATACTCTTAATATAATTAAAAAATAATAAATATTATTAAATTTATTATTATAATTAATTCTTTTTTATTTTTAATAAATAGTATTTTATATTAACTACTATTATTAATAGTTTTATTAATAAATTAATAAACTAGATTATTAAAAATATTAAAATATTTATTTTCTAACTACAAATTATTCTATATTTTAAAGCTAGTTATAATCTAATATACTACTATCTATAAAAAACTATATAAATATAAAAATAAAACATTACTAATCTTTAATAGATTTATTAATATATCTTTAAAATCTGGATATTAAAATACTAATATATAATTTAAATAATAAAAAAATAAATTATCTAATTCTGCTGTAAAGCCCACCGGCACTATATAAAAAAGATTTAATAATAATTTATATAAAATATAAGATTTAATAGAATAAAATAAAAACTATTTTTTATATTTAATATATATATTTTTTATAAAAAAAATAATACTATATATCATTTTCTAAAAATTAAAATTAAGATTTTATTTAATAGCTTTTTTTAATATTTTTTTAATAGATCTTACTAATATTACCGGTTATACTTATTTAAAAAAAGTAGAATAGTTTTTTATTATTATTATTAAAATTATAGAAGTTATTTATCAGCTGGTATTTAATAAGATTTCCGGATCTAATAATATTTTTACTAAGTATTATAAATAATTATAACTATTAAAACCCTTAGACTAGTTTTTCTATTAATAAAATTATTTAATTATTATATAAAATAGAATTATTATTTTTAATATTTTTAAAAGTTAACTATTATTATTCTCTGTAAGCCCGGTAAAATAAATTATAAAATATTTAAAATATACCAGCTAATTATTTTACTTAATATTTTAAAAAAGATTCCAAAAAATATAATTATTATTTAATTAAATTATTTAATAAAGATTAATTTATTACTTCTAAAAAGCCACTTCGGCGGCCGTTGGGGCCGGGGTACTAAAATAATATTTTATATAATAATAAAAATTATTACTATAATTTAAAAAAAATATATTAATTTTTTATTTAAATACTTTTAATATTTGTAATAATATTAGCTATTTAAAACTATGATATAATGTTTATAAATATTATATTCCGGAAATGTTTATTTATTATGTTAGGTTTTTTTTTAAATAATATATTATTTTAGTAATATTTAAATACATCTGTCTCCGAAAGTAAGTTATTATAAATATTTTCTAAAACTTATTTTTATTTCTAATTTTTTATATTTTTTATAATATAAATTTTATAATAGATAAATTTATAGAGAATATTAGTTATATTAATAATACTACTACTATTATAATAAAAAATAAAAAAAATTATATAATATTAAATTAAAGACTTTAATAAATTTATAAAATATAGTCTGCTATATATATATTAGTATTTATATTTTTAAAATTTTATTTTATTTATTACTACTATTTAAAGTAATTTTAAATAATTAAAAAAATCTTTAAACCTGCTGCCGAACCAGTTTTTGAATTTATTATATCGGCTATTTTAAACTTAAGAAGCAGCTGATATATTAATAGAAATCTTATTAAAACTAGTTTTAATAAAAAATAGTTTTTAAATTTATTAAATAGACTTGCGGCTGAATACTAACCGATCGGACCTTTTTTAAAATCTAAAATATTTATTATATTAGATTTTAAAGAAAGTAGACTTGTTAAAAAATATTAAATCTAATTTTTTAGAATACTACTTAATAAATATTTTATATTTAATATCTATTTTTAGTATATAAAGATCCGAGTTTTAAAAAATCTATAAATTATTAAAATCTTAAAAAAATCTAATTAAAAGTTAATTTTTATTAAATAATATTTTTTTATATTATTTATATTATTTTTATAATAATATATATTATATTAATATAGTATATTCTCCGGATGTGCAGCTGTATTAAGTAATATAACTAATAGATCTATATATTTAATAAAATCTAATATTATATAAATAAAATAATATTAAAAGACTTCTATTTAGTAAATATTAATATTTTTAATGTAAAACTTTAGTTTTTATTTATTTTAGAATATTTTTATTAAATCTATTTATAGGCTTTTTTTCGGCTGGCTATTCTTTTATTATATATTTATTTTACTAATTAGTAATTATTTTATTATAATCTAATTTTTTAGTTATTTTTAGAATCTGTAGAAAAGAATTTAAAATTTAATATTAATATTAAATTTACTTTAATAAAATAAAGATTTTTTTATAGTTCTTACATAATAGTACCCCCCGGAGGTTATAATTAGTATTATTAAAAAAAAGTTTTTATAATTTATTTTCTCTATATAATTATAGTTTTAATTATTATTAAAACTTATATTAATAGATTCAGACTATTAGCTAGTATTAATCTAATAAAGTAAATTAGTATTATTATAATAGTTCTTAATCTTTTAGTAGCTTTTATAATTTATATAAAAATAAAATAGCAATATATAATTTTAGTAGTAGAGCTGGCCGGTATTATTTTTATATTTTAAATAGTAAGAGATAATCTAATTCTTTAAATTCTTTTAAAGATATATATTAATAATTAAAGTAATTTTTAGATATTAAAAAACCTGGAATTTGTATTAGAGTAGTATTTAATAAAAGAAATTATTAATTAATTAAAGACACCGGCTTAGTATTAGTATTAATATTAATATTAATATCAATATTTTTAGAGCTGGAAATATTATTTTTTTAAATATCTATGCACGTAGATATTCTAAAGAATAAGTATATTAATAAAATAGCTAAATAAATTATAAGATAAAAAAATAGATCTGGTTTTTATAGTCTGCTGCTGCGGGTTTAAAATAAGATAAAAATAGCTTTAAAATGTTTTTTAAAAATCTGGATTAAGATAATTAGTAAATAGACTTAGTAGAGAAACTAGTAATAATTAATATATAATAGTTTTTTTTAATAATAAATATTAGAATTGGAGAAGACTAAAGACTTTTAATAATATAATAAACTAAGTTATTTTTAGAAAATAGTTTTATTTTAAGTTTATATAAATAAAATAAACTTTAATAGTTTGTTTAGTTTTATTAAATAAATAGATAATTCGGGCTGCTTTTATAGAAAGATTTTAAAAACTATATATTATATTTTTTAAACTATTTCCGATATAAAGTTTTTTAAAAGACTGGCGGAGATTTTAATTTTTTATAAATATTAATAAAAATATTTATAAAATTATAATAGAGAAAATAAACAGCTATATTTTTTTAATAACTAGCCAGCTATTTTATTTCTTATTAATAAAATTAATAGTAGTACTAGCGCCGGAGGCAGACTTTAAAATAGAATTTTTAATAAAGCAGATATACTAAAATATTCTAACAGTACCTGCTAATTATCAATATTTTATTAATTATTTTATTAATTAATTCTTTAATCTAGTAACTAATAATATCTACTAATTTATAATAGAATTTATAAACTAACCAGCGACTCTTTAATAACCGATTAATTAATAAAACCAAAGATTAGAATATTAATATTTTTATACTAATCCAAAATGATAATACCCAGCGGAAATAAAAAACCAATTAATTAAAAAGACTATAAACTAGTAAAAAATATTATATATATTTAATCTAGTATAGACTTCCGGGCTTGTTAATAAAGTATAGCAGATAAAAATAAGTAAAAAAAAGAAATTAATTAATAGTTTTAAATAAAAAAAATAGAAAACTTAGATACGCTAGTTAGTTAGTTAATAATAGTAAATAAATATTATTTATAAAACTAAAAAACTAGTTAGAATTAGAAAAGCTAATTAATAATATTAATTAATATTATTTATAAAAAGCCGCCTTACTGTATAAATTAATTTACATATATATAAATTAGAATAGAAAGAGCTAGCTGGTATATAAAAAGCTAGTTAATATAATTAAAGCTATTAATTAGTTTAAATAAAAGAATTCTATTTATATATAGTCTGTTAGTATTTTTAGCCACTCAGATATAGCCCTGTACAGGGCCGCATCTGAGTATAATAGACATAATCAATCAATCAATCAATAAATCAATTATATTAAAGCTAATTAATAAATTTAAATATATATTCTTAATTTAAAATATTTTAATAGTAATTCTAATATATAATAGCTATTTATATAAATCAACCAACTTATTATCTTACAGCTGATAAAAATATATATCATAAATTTAATATATATAATAGAATTATAGTCGGAACTAATATTAATAACATAAATAAAGGTTTTAACCAAAAATATTAAGATTTCTAAAAAATAATTAAAATTAGTATCTATAAGTATTATAATGTAGTCAGTATTAATATAAACTAATATATATTCTTTAATAATATTAAATCTTATTATTATAGTTATAGAATATTATATATAAAGTAGTAATTTATTAGAATTTGATATAGCTTTAATATCTTAAAAGTAGATAAATTTAATAATATTATTAGTAAAATTTAATAAACATAATCTGCTTTATTAGTATAATATCTAAAAAGCCTTATTATAAGATACAAAATATTTATACAGCTTGTTTTTAGATATAAATAATATATTATAATTAAAGTATAGAACAGATAGTTTGTCTTATATAATTTAAAAACAAATATTTTAAGAAATAGTTTATATAGAAGTAGATATAATATTACTATTTTTAGTAATATATATATTAATATATTCATTATTAATATTAGTATAATTTTTATATTATATTTTTTTGGACTAATTATAATCACAGTTTTTAATATTACTAATATAATCAGTATCTTTATATAGTTTGTCTGGAGGAGCTTATATATAAAGACTTTCGGAGTATTAATTATCTTAAAAATTATTATAAAAGTAATATATTTTTTAATAGATATAGACAGATTTATAGTAGTAATATATATATACTGGTTTTAACTATTATCTTTTTAAAACAACTATCATATTATATTCTAAAATTAATATTAATAATTATTCTTATTCTATTTATAATTCTAATTATTTTAATTATTATTTTAATTTTATAGATAATAATTATCTTACTGATTATTTACTATAGATAATTATTATACAATACCTACCGCTACAGCAGTCTATATCTACTATTATAGCAGTCTGTTTAAAGATTAATATAAATTTATTAGATTTTTAATCTAAATATATATATTATTATATTACTTACTTTTTTTTAGATAATATATTATTCTAAGATTTTTTAAAGAAGAAGGTTTTTTGAAAATTAGTTTTAAAATTAATAAAAAACTATTTTTTAACTATTTTATTTATCTCATCTAACTAGTATATCTACTATATTAAATAGTTTTTAATAATTTTTAATTTTTTTAACTTTTAGTTATTTAAAAAAATATATTATTTAATAAATTCTTACTAGAATTATTCTAAAATATTTTGTTTATTTTTAAATTATATTATTTAATCTAGATAGATATATAAGAAATATAAGCTATTATTTACTAATTAAAATAATTAAAATAATTAAAAAAATTAAAATAATTAAAATAATTAAAAAAATAAATTTGAATATTATAAATAGAATATAAAGATATTAAATTTTTAATAAAATTATATTAATATTACACTAGTTCAACTTTATTTTTAAAATATAAAAAAAATTAAATTTAAAAGATTTTCTATTTTTTTTTGGATTAGTCTATAATAGAAAGCAGGATAAATTTATATTTTATACTATATTTTTGAAAAGAGTTTTTAAAAATATTATATAAAGAATTAAAAATTCTGATTATAATTAATTATTTAAACTTTATTTATTAGTAGAAATAATATTAATATATTAATAAAAAATCCCCAAAAACTACTAAAATATTAAGAAATCCTAGAATTATTTTATTTAATATATAGTTATCTTACAGTCTAATACTATAAAACAGCTTAAATAGGTTTATTAATAAGATAATTAGAATTTAAAAATTTTTATTTTTATTTAAATATTTTAAAATATTATTTTAAATCTAAATAAAATAATAAATATATATTAATCCTTTTTTTAAGCTGGTACCGGAGCCTAGTTAATATTTTTATAAATATATATTAAAATTATTAGATTTCTAAAAAAAATAATATTTATTATTATTTATTATTAGAATATATTAAATTAAAAAAAAAACAGAATCTAAAAAATAAAAAAACTATTTAAATAAAATTTTTAAAAAATCTAAATTCTTATAATTAACTAATAAGTTTTTTTATTATTATAAATATAATAATAAATATTATTTAGCCAACTAATATCTTTTTAAAAATAAGAATAAGATTAAATTAAAACTTATAAAAAAATAATAATTAAAAAAGCTTTTATATTTTTAATAAACTAGTTTAAAATAAGAACTATTATTTATTTTAATATATTTATTATTTTTAGAAATATACTTAAAATTTATATAAATTTAAATTATATATTAAAATTAATCTTATTAATTATTGATTTATTTAATAGTTTTATTTAAATATAGTTTATTTTATAGCTTTATTAGTTAATGTAAATAATAATCTTTTATTATAAATTTAAAAAATATTATATAATTATTTATAGAGTATTATATAACTATTAATTATAATTCAGATTTTTCTAAAAATCTTATTTTATTTTTAATAATTATTTTAAAAGATTTATATATTTATTCATTTATATAAAACTTATAATAGTAATATAAAACTTAAAAATTAAAATCTTTATTTTTTTATAAATTTATAAAAGTCTATTAAAATCTTATTTATATTTATATTATAATTATAATTTTAAAGAATATCTAGCTATTAGAAAATAAAATCTTTTTAAATTACTTATAAATTAGATTTAATAAAATTATATTATATTTTAAACTTTATAATTTTATAAATATATCATTTTTAGTCATTTTCAACAATTTCTTTTTATAAATTTTTAGATTATATTATTAATTTAAAAAATAATAAAATCTTATTATATAAATCTATTTATTTTTTATTCTAAGTTAAATTTTAATCTTTTTATTATTATATCAATAAAGATATTTAATTAGAATAAATTTAGTTTTTAAAAAGTTCTATAGAAATTTTTATTTTTTTATATAAAAAAATAAAGATTTCCGATTATATATAAATTATAAAAACTTTAATAAGATTTTAATTAAAAACTATTATTTTTTATTTCTAATTTTAGAAATCTTAGATAAAATTATAAAAGCTAAATATTTTTTAAAACTTAATATTTAGAATATTTATTACTAAATTTATATTAAATAAAAAAATAAATAAAAGACAGCTTTTTAAATTTATTCTAAATATTTTAAATATTTAATAATATTATTTAGATTAACTAATACTTTAATTATATTTTAAAATTATATTTATTTAAATTTTTATAATATATTAGATATTTTTTATTTTATTTATATAAATACTATTCTTGTTTTTTTTTAAAAATTATTTTTCTATATTCTTCATATATATTAAATATTAAAATGTTGATAAAAAATAGATATTTATATTAAATTATTGAAATATAACTTTTATTAAAATTATATTAAATCTTTAGAATATATTATATTCTTATATAATATATTAATAGATTTTTAATAAATATCTAATATTCTTATATAACTAATATTAATTATATATTATAAAATGTAAATATTCTTAGAATTTTATAATTTTTATTAACATTTTATTAGAAATTATTTTTTAATTATATTACTATTAATCTTTTTAAGAGATATTTAGAATAGAAAAAAACTTAAAAAATAATATTAACTAATAAAGAAATAATAATTTTTTAATAATTTTTTTATAATTTTAAAACTATATTTTTATTATAATATTTTAATTTTTAATACAAATTCCGGATAGAAATAAATAGTTTTTAATAAAATACAATAGAAATATTATTCTAATTGAATAATTATAAAGTATATTATTTTATTATATTCTAATTAAAAAAATTTAACAATATTAAAACTTATTATTTAATTCTAGATTAAAAGACTTTTATTATTAATTATTTATTTAAATATTAGTATTAATATTTTAAAAAATTATTATATATTATTAACGTTTTTTTAGATTATTAAAATTTTTAGATTTTTATAAAACAGGTAAAAATAGATAATTGTTAAACTTAGTAATATATATATTTTAATAATTATAATTTTATTATTTAATATTAGTCTAATAAATATAATTCTACTAATCTATTATTAAAAAAAATTTAAAAATTCTATTTAATATAAAGATTTTAAAATTGATATAATATTAAATAGTTAATAAATTTTTAGTAGAATCTTAACTAGTTTTTATCAAATCTTAATTTAAATATAATAAGATATTTTTATAAAAAATTCTAAACTTAGTATTTATATAATATTAAGTGTTTAATAAAATTAAAAAAATTAAGAAGCTAATATGAAAATGATTAATTAGATTATTAAAAGAAAAATATTCTATAATTTATATATTAATATATTAATAATATTTTAAATATATAAATATAATACTTTATTATATTTAACACTATTAGAATAAGCTTATTTTATAATAATTATACTAGTATATTAGCAGTATTCGAAATATATAAATATAAAAACTTATTTTATTCTAAAATTAATAAAAAATTATGTATTTTAATTAAAAGAATTTAAAATAAAAATATAAAAATATATTATTAAAAACTTACTATTTTAAAAAATAATTCTAAATTTAAATATCAAAAAATGAATAAGAATAATCTTATTATATATAAATATTATTTATATATTTTTATTAAAAAGATTTTTAGTAATATTTATTAAATTTTCATTATAATAATCAGCTGGTAGATTATTTTAAATAATTAAAAATAAAAATCTTTTTTTAAAAAAGGTTTTATTAAATAAACTTTTATAAAAATATAATTATTTATATTAGAAAGTATTTTATATATTAAAAAACTATATTTATTAAATATAAATTATATAATAAGTTTAAATTACTACTAATTTCTAGCTAATTGTTTATTAAATTATTTATAAATTTTATTATAAGTTTATTCTTTATTATCATAAAAAAACTATTTTAGATTTAATTTTTATTATTATTAATAATATTATAAAATAGTTTTAATTTTCATTTATTTCTTATATTATAATTATTCTAAAACTTACTAAATTTTTTTATAGAAAGATTAAACTTTAGTTTAAACTATTATAGAATATAATCTTAAATAAAGATTCTTTTTATTAATAAAATTTAATTTTAAATTATATAATATATTTAGATTAAATTCTATTTATTAATAATATTTTATTTGTAAACTAATAGTTAAACTAAAAAATAAATTAGATTTTTAAATAATATTTTTAGTATTTTGTTAATAAAAATTAATTAAACTAGTTTATTTTATTATTTTCTATTTAATTTATTTATAATAATATTCTAAATTTAATTATTAGTTTATTCTTTTTAAGATTTTTATAGACTATTTATTTTATTTTTATTTTTATATTAATTAAAAAATGATTTCTACAACTAAAAATCAAATTAATAAACTAATTATATTATAGAAAGATTTATAAAATTACTAGCAAAAAGTTAATAAGATATAAAAAAAATTATAATAAAAAATATTAGTTAAAAACTTTTAAAAAAAAATTTAGTAAAGCTATTTATTAAAAATTTAAAAATTAAGATTTTTTTTAAAAGTGTGACGGCCGATCAAACCAACTGAATTTTATTAATATAGTACTATTTGAACAAAATCTTAAGTATAAGAAAAAGAAAAGGAAGAAAAATAGCTATATTTCCTATAGTATTATATTATCTAAATATAGTATAAATAAAATAAAAAAATTGAATAAATTGAACTAGTTTTAATTTATTAATTTATTTAGATATTTTTTATATAGTTTTTATATTAGTCTT
Organism: Aspergillus aculeatinus CBS 121060; assembly: GCF_003184765.1. Classification (NCBI taxonomy): domain Eukaryota; kingdom Fungi; phylum Ascomycota; class Eurotiomycetes; order Eurotiales; family Aspergillaceae; genus Aspergillus; species Aspergillus aculeatinus. The sequence goes on from NW_020291483.1 coordinate 246,545, forward strand.
TGGATTAGTTTTAACTATTTATAAATAAAAAATATTTTTATCGTTTTTTTATAACTATTTTTATAATACAACTATAGACTATAAATATTCTGTAGAATCTAAAATAAAATTATTATTAAAATAATTAGAATTAAAAACTTTTTTATAGCTGTTTTTAGTTAGGCTTATAAATATTTTAAAAAATCAGAATTTTTTAAATAAAAATTATAAAATCTTTCTAAAAATATAAAAATATTTTTTAGATTTTTTACTATACATTATAATAGATCTGCTTTATTTAAGTTTTTTTATTTAATATAATATATTAAGTATTTTTAATATATATAAAAATTAAAAATCTTTTATTTTTTATATTTTATATTTTTATTTATATTAATTAATTCTACTTAATTTTCGATTTATTTTAATAATAATTTATTTATTAATATAAATTAAACCTTTTTAGAATAAAATACTAAATATATTTTAATATTGGTAGATAATTATATTTAGAGTATATTTTCTTTTTATTTTAAAATTTTATATAGACTATACTATTTATTAGCTAATTTTTTAAATAATTATTTCTAATTTTAGTTAAAAAAATTAATATAAATTCTGTTTTTAACTTAAATTAAAGTTTTTTTTAATAATAATTAGTTTATATAACTTATTATTTCTAAAAATTAGTAATATTAATTTTAATAAATTTTTAAATATTTTTAAAATAGATTATAATACTGTAGGTATAAATAATATTTATATTTTTTATTTAATATTTATTAGAAGTTTCTAGTTAAAAAATAATTAAAGCTAGTATTTATAATCTATTTAAAATAGAAATATTCTAAGAAATATATATAATAAATATATTATAATAAAATTTCTTATTAATAATAGATCTAACTAATTATTACAAAAATTATTAATAGATAAAATTAATTTTTAGACTAAATATTAGTTTATATTTTGAGTCTATCTATTAGTTTAGAAATAGTATATTATAAAGAAGTTTAACTTAATTTAAAAAATATAATAAAATTTATATTAGAATTTTAAGATAAGTTAAGATTTTTTATTAAAAATAATAATATTTAAAATTCTTATTTAAATATAAATAAATCTAATAAATAATTAGGCTATATTTTATATAATAATATTTTGAATATATAAAATTAATATTATTTATATAAAGAATTAATCTATTATTATATATATAGTATTATATTTTTATTTAGTTTTTAATAGTATATAAAAATCTATAAATATATACTACTACAGCTGGTTAAGAATAAAAAAAGATTAAAATAGTTTTTATAATAATTTTTTTAAATAATTCTTATATTTATAAATTTTATAATTATTTAGATATTAATAGATATTTTTATTTCAAATATTCTAATAATAATATTATTTAATTAGTTTAAAAGTTTTTATTTATTTTAAATATATAATAGATAGTAAGTAGTATATTTTATTTAATAGTCTTATATATAAATCTTTCTTAATAGATATTATTAGATATCTTTTATATAATAATAATCTATTTTTAAAAAAAATATAAATTATTTAAATTTATAATATTTTTTTAATTAAGTTTAATTCACTTATAGTTGGTATAAAAAATATAACTAATTAATAATAGTTTTTAATTTAATAAAACTATAATAAATAGTTATAGTATTTATAATATTTTTAGATTTATCTATTTAGATTATAATATAATCTAATTATATTTTTAGTTAGATAATTTAAAAATCTTTTTTTATTAAATAAATATATTAGCTAAAATATTAGCTTTTTTAAATCTATATTAAATTTTTAAAATAATATTTAAATAGAAATTCGGTTTATTATACTTATTATATATTTAGTTTTTTTAAAATTATAAAATATTTTAATATTTAATAATCTATAAATATTTCAAAAGATTTTTTATATTAAAAACTTTCTAATTCTACTTTTTAAATTTTTATAATTTTTATAATAATAAGTATTTTTTATTATAAATATTATAGTTTCTTTTAGTAGGTATTATAATTTTTAAAAAAAATAAGACTAGATATTATTAATTATTAATATATTAAATAAAAACTTTTATAATAATTCTATTTATAATATTAATTTTTAGTTTAATAAAAAAATTAGAATCATAATAAATTAATACTAGTATTAAAATAAAAATATTTCTTATTAATTTAAAAATTATCTAATATTTTTTATTTTATATAAAAAAAATATTTTTATATATAAGCAGTATTAATAATTAGATTAATTTATTATAATTTTTAACAAAATATTAATAAAAATTTTAAAATTTGAAAAATAATTATATTTTATAAACTATTTTTAAAATCTTTTATTTTTTAATAATTATTATTTTCTCCGAATCTATTTATATTTTATTAATAAAAGTAATAAATTCTAAAACTTAGTTTTTATAATATAAAACTTATATTTATAAATAGTAGTTTAAAAACTAACTTTATATAATTTTTTAAAAACTAGTCTAATATAAATTTAATATTAAAAGAATTATTATTATAAATAAAAATATTATTAATATATATAATTATAAATTTATTCAAATATTTATATAAAATCTTGTTTATTAATTTTAAAATATAGCTAGTTTATTTATTAGTTTAAAAAAAGGACTTTATACTTAAATATATTATGTTAAATTTAAAAAATAGTTAAATTTTTTAAATTAGAATTTTTATAAATATAATAAAAGTTTTATTTAATATTTAGCTCAATAAGTATCTTAATCTATTTTAATTAGTTAATAATTATATTAATTAATAATAATAAATATAAAATGTTTTTAATTAATATATTAAATTTTTAATAATATATATACATATAAAGGTCTTTTTTAGACTTTTAAACTATTAAAATAAATAATATAAAAAAAATTAAGCTTGAAATAATAAAATTTTTATTTAGATTTTTAATAATATAATATTTTATAATTTTTAATTCTTCAGCTGTTATTCTATATAACAAAAAAATTCTAATAAAAGCTTATTATTAAGCTGGATTTTATAATTATAAATATAAAATAATAATAAAATATCTAAAACTTATTTAAAAAATATTTTAGCCAGAGTATAATATTAAAAAAAATATTAATAATTTTTTATTATTTTTATTTAATAAAAATTAGTTTTATCTTTTTATTAATTATCTTCTTAATTTTCTATAAAAATATAATAAAAACTTTTAATTTTAATTTTTTCAGATAGTATTAAAAGCCGGCTATTTTAATTAGTATTATTTTTAAATTAGTTATTTTTAATTTTATCTAATTTTTAGTTTATTTATTTTTATATTTATTTTTATATTTTTTTTATCGGAGTATAGTATTTTATTTATTTTATATAGTATTTAGACTTAATTTATATTATAGATTTTATTTTTATTAAATTTCTATATAATCTAGATATAAAATAGAAAATTTAAATTTTTATTATAATATTTTTTAATTATTTTTTTATCTAAAAATAAATTGCTGTTTGTTAGCTATTCTAATATTTTATAATTAAAAAAAATAGTATTATATATTAATTACTAGTTATTTTAAATAAAAATATTTTAATAATTTAATAAAAAAAATTATTTATTATTTATTTTTTAGATTTAATAATTGATTTATTTTTTTATTTAATATTCTTTTAATATATCTGATTCATCTTCTAATATTTAATAATTCTAAAAAGAATTATTTATAAAAATCTAATTTAGATTTTATTTTTAAATAAAAGCTTTTTAAATTATATAAATTAATTTATATAATATTTTAATAACACTTTTTATTTTATTAATTATAATTTTTCTAAAATTATATTATAAAACTCTAAATCTAATATTAAAAAAATCTATTTAAAATTTCTTTTCTTTACTCTAAGATTAAAATAGATTATATATATTAAAAAATAGAAAATTCTTTATTAAATTTAATTATATTTTAAATATTTTATAATTTAAATAATTTTATTTTAAAAAATATTTCTATTTTAACTATAAACTTAATATTAATATAAATATAAATATTTATTTCAATATTAATTAAAGTTTAAATAAAAACAGCTATTATATTTTTTAAAATTAAAATTTTAATTATAAAATTATTTTTAAAAAATTCTAATAATATTTTTAGATTAATATATTACTAGTTTATATTTATTATATCTAGAATAAAGACTTTTTTTAAATTAAATCTTTTATTAATATATTTTTAGATTTAGCTTTTTTTATTATTTTAATAAAAAATATTTTTTTTCGATAGTTATAATTTAAATATTCTAATTTTTTATAATAAATATATTTTTTTAACTAATAATATAATATAGATTTTTTTATTTATAGAAAATCTAAATAAAATCTTAGTTTTATTTTTATTAGTTATTAAAATAGTTTTATTATTTAAATTATTCTTATAATCTATAAATAAAATTTAGTAATAATATTTTATATATCTTTTTATATTTTTAGAAACTCTGGTATATATAATAATATACTATTTAAAATTAAAAATTAAATTTATTAAATTTAATAAAAATTAGTTTTTTAAATTTTAAAAATAGCTTTTAATAAAAATTAAATTAAAAAAAATCTATTAAAATACCTGCTTCGCCGGCTAAATAATAAAACTAGATATAAAAATTATAAAATTTCTATTTTAAAATTATTTTAAAATATATATATTCTAGTTTAATATTCTACTTTTAGTTCAGATTAATATAGATTATAACTAAATAAAATTAACTATTTATTATATTTTTAAAAAAATATTTAATTTTAATTTTTAATTCAAAAAATAAATATTTATAAATATTATTTTTATAATAATTAGTAATATATATTTTTTATATAATTATATCGTTATAAGAATTAATATTAGCTTTAAGTTTTTATTTAATTATAAGCTTTTAATTTTTAAAAATAATATCCTTTTTATTATAAAATATCAGAGGATCGGAAAGTTTTATAATTTTTTAAAAATTAAGATTTTTTAATTTCTATTAGTTATTAGAGTTAATATAACATTTTATTATATTTTAATTTAGATTATTTTATTTTTTAGCATATTTTTTTCTATTTTTAATAAATTAATATTATAGAATAGGATTTTTTAATTAATGTTTAATTAAACTAGATTTTTTTTAGTTTATATATTTTAATTAATAGATTATTAATCTTTTTTTAAATATATTATAGATTTTTAATACCATCTCAAAAATATATATAAGTTTTTCTTAGAAAAATTATAAAACTTTTCGAATATAATATTTTTTTAAAAGTCTTATTAATTTTATTTATAAATAACATTAATTTTTATATTTTTTTTAGATAACTTAATTTTTAATATATCTTATATTATTATAATTATTTTTAATATTTTAGTTTTAATACTAATTAATTCGGGGTTTAGTTTATTTTAAAATCTAGTTTTTATTTATTAATTTTATGTAATTTATAAACTATAGTAATAAAATTCTTTAAATTATAATAATAATTTAGTTATATACTAAAATTTAGATTAAATTCTTTTTATTTTTTAATTATTATACAGCCTGTAGTTATAGTAATAGAAATTTAGTTAAAATTTATAATTTTAGATTTATATTTTTTTAACTAAGTATTTTTTAAGATTAACTATTATTACTATTAATTTATATAAATAAAAAAAGACTTTTTAACAGTAATAAAAATATCTATTTTTATATATTTTAGTTACAAAAAACTTTAGAAAATAAAAATAAAAAAATAATACTTAAGATTATATATCAGCCGATTAAACTAACTAAATTTTATTAATATAATACTATTGAAATAAAATCTTAAATATAAAAAAAAGTAGCTATATTTCCCACCGTATTATATTATCTGAGTACGGTATAAATAAAGTAAAAAAATTAAATAGATTAAACTAGTTCTAATCTACTACTCTATCTAAATGTCTTCCGCATGGCTCTCACAAAAGTTAGTTTTTTAATATATTAGATTTCTAAAAATTCTAGTAGTTATTAAAAAATAAATATATTAAATTTTTTTATTGAATTATTATTATTAGATTTACAATATTTCTTATATATTATTATTAAAATAATAGAAATCTAGTACAGATTTATAAAACTAATTTTATTTTTTAGATTTAAAAAAAAGTTTAAAATTAAAGATATAAAAAGTAAATAAACTTTTAAAAATAAATAATATTTTTTAATTAAATAAATAGATTAGTTTAATAAATATAATAAATAGATTTTAAAAAATTTATAAATAATATCTAATGAGCTATTTAAAGCTATAAAAAATAAAAAGAAATAATAAATAATATCTTATATTTAGATATAAGAAAGATAATTAAATTTATATTAAATTATTATATTAAATATATTTAAATATTAATATTAAAATATATAATTAAAATAAAAGTTTTTTATAAATAAACTAAGTTTCTATTAAAGAATTACTAGACTAATTCGGCTAATTAGTACTATTTTTATAGAAGATAAATAATAAAAAATTATAATTATTTTATTTTTTGAATATAGAAATTTTAAGAAATAGTTTTATTATTATATATAATATATATTTTATAGTAGATTTTCTTAAAAAATATCTACTTAGTTCTAGTTTATAAAAGAAATCTATTATTTTTAAATATTAAATAAAGTATAGTTGGATGATTTATAATAAAATGATAATTTATAATAAGAAAATAATAGAATATTAGATTAAAGTAATAAATTAGTTTATAAATTAATAAAAAGTTAATAGAAAAATATATATTAATTTTAAATTTATTAATACTAATTAATTTATATTCATAATAGTAGATTAGTTTAACTATTTTAAATTTAATAATTAAAATTAAAATTAAATAACTAATTTAAGTATAAAATATTAAATTTTAATTTAAATTTTAATTATAAATAATATAGTTAATAAAAAATATTTAACTCTAATTAATAATCTATAATAATTTAAAAATATTTTTTAGTATATTAATTAAAGTCTAGTTTTTATTAATCTAATAAATTTACTAAAAATTATGAAAATATATTTAATAATAAATCTGGTTTTTATTAGAATATTATTTATATACTATAAATATTATAATATTAAAAATATAACTAGATATAAAATTTTTATATTAATAATATTAAATTTTTTAATACTAATATTTAATTATTAAAATTAATTATTTAAATATATAGATAACAATCTCTAAAATATATATATAATATATATTAAAAAAATAAAGTCTAAAGATATTAGTTTTTTTTATCTTAATATAAAAAATAATAATCTTATTAAATAAATTAGTTATAATATATACTATAAAAATATAAATATTTTTTTAATTATATTAAAAATATTATTAAGTTTTATAGTTAGTTAATAGTTTAAAGTAATTTTTAAGCTTATTTTTATAAAACTATATTAATATAATTTATCTTCGGTATAAATAATTTTAAAAAAAATCTTATATTTAAAATATTTTTTAAAATTAGATAAATAAAAATCTTTTATAACTATTTCTATTTTAATATCTCCGCTGCTATATATAAATTTAACTATTTCTACTATAAATTTAATAATATATTAAATAAATCTATTAGATAGTTTATCCAAACATAATTTATTTTATTTATACTATTTATATAAAAGATTTTTATAACTAATTAATTCATTTATAAGATTATATTAATTTTTATTTTTATATAACTATTCTTAAGTCTACTAAGACTATAACTATTAATATATTTTTATATCTATTAAATAAATAATAATCTAAGTAAAAAAATCTTATTTATTATATAAATAAAAATAAATGTTATTATAATTATAATAATTTTTTTTAAAATAGTTCTTATAGCTAATTCTAAAATTCCTATAATTAAAAATATTAAAATAATACTAATAATTAAAAATAATATAATAATTATTTATTTTAAAATTAGAATTAAAACCACCTATAATAACCGAAGCAGTAGCAGTCTTATTATAATTAATAATATTTATATAACTAAAATTAATAGTCTTAATATCGCATATAATCAGGCTAAATATAAAATATAAATATAAATAATTATTAATTTTAGAACCAGAATTATAAATTCTAAAACTGCTAGAATAGTTTGTAATAAGAAAATTATAATTAGTCTTATTCTTAGAATAACTAATTATATTGAAGTAATTAAAATAACTATTATATATATATTATTATAATAAATCCTATATTAGCCGAAAATATTAATAATCTTTTATATAAGTTTAATTTTTTCTTTAAATTTAATAATTAATATTCTTAAAATAAAAATCAAATATATTATAAATTTTAAGAACTATATAATAATATTTATAAAAATAAATATAATAAATCCTATAATACTTTATATTATAAAAATATTTATACTATTAATATTAATAATAATAAATATAAGAATATATCTAATTAAAACTTTAATACATATTTTATATTTATTACTATATTTTCTATTAATCTATCTTTTAGTTTAATTAATTAAGATAATAAATATATACTTATTCTATATTATAATAACAGTATATGTTTTTTTTCTAAAAACTAATTATATAAATATCTTACTACTTGCGATACTATTTTTATATTTATTATTCTAATTAAACTAATTATTAATAATAACTCTATTTAAGAAGATTGTAAAAAAAGATAGATTCAAGCTATCTAAATATTTATCTAACTACCAGCCGAAAATAGTAAGCTGTTTAACTAATAAAAAGTTAGATACTTTATATACTTTCTTAGCTTACTGTAAGATCTAAATACTCTAAAGCTATTTAAACTATATAAAATTATTATAATAAAAAAAACAGGCTATGTTTTTAGTATTAAGATATTAGAATAATTATATAAAATAAGATTAATAAATACTACCAGTAGAATAATTATAAAAAATATAACTAGTTTTCTATATAGTAATATTACTAAAATATATAAAATAATATAAATAATATTTAAATCGCCTGTTTAAGTAAGTATTTAAATAATATAAAGTTTATTATAGAAAGTAGCTTAATAAAACTGTTTATAAGATTATTTTTTGTATTAATATACTAAAAATCTATTTTATTATTTTAATATATATTTTTTATATAAAATAATCTAATATTAATTTATTATATTAACTTTAGAACTATAAATATATATATAAAATTAACTGTATTATTAAAATTTCTATATATAATTATTTTTTTATTAATAAATAAATCTAGTTTTATAACAGATTTATATAGAAAAGTAGTTTTATAGAATATTTTATAAAATATTATATATTTAGCTAGTATAAATAAAGTTATTAAAACTATCTATTTATATATAAATTATAATATCAGTAATTTTATATATATAATAATATAAGCTTTTATAAATTTTATATTATTATTATTTATATATAAAGTTTTAATATAAATCTTAAATTATTTATTATAGTTATAGCTGTATATAATATTAAATATAGAATTTTTAAAATGATATAAAATATATTTAATAATATTTTTATTAATTAACTACGGAGAGACTACTTGGTATTAAAATTAATATATAATATACTTAATATTAATATATATTCTTATTACTAACTAATTTAGTTTTTTTAAGATTTTTTATATTAGTTTATATTAATAAAATTAAGGTCTTTATATAGTATATTTCAGTATTTAAGATTTATAAAAGTTTTTTTTATATAATAATTTATTATACTATAATCTATAAAAAGTTTATTAATATAAATTTATTAACTAATAGTTATTATTCTAGTATTATAATCTTAGTATATAAGACTATCTAGAAATTATACTAAATTACTGAAATATTTTAATTATATAATTTTTTTAAGTTTATTTAGTATAGTTTTAACTTCTACTATATTAAATACAGCGAGGAGAAAGTTGTCTATATATAAAAATAAAATTATTTTTTTATAAATATAAATATAGATATTTTATTCTAATAGTTTAAAACTAAATATATAAAATATTTTATTAATTATTTTATTTTAGAAAAATACTACTTATTTAAAACTGTATAATATCTTTTTTAAATACTAGATCTTACCGGGTGATTTATAAAAATCTGTTAATTAATATATATATATAGATTATCTTTAAAATTTAATATTAAAATATACTATAATAATATTATATTAAATATACTATAGCTGTAGAAGTATAATAATAATAATTATAAATTTTAAAACAATATTATTTAAAACTAAAATATAATTATTTTTAAAATTAAAATCAGATTATTAATAATTTTTATATATTATTTAATATATTTTAAAATATTATATCCAGCCGCCGTCGTGGGCTTTTATAATATATATTTATTTACCAAAAAAAATATAATTATTAAACAGTCGGTTAATAAGATTAAATATATTTTTTTTATTATTTATTATACTTAGTTTTTATTACTTTTAATTAATTTAGCTATTAAAAAGATACTTTAGCAGTATTATAGATTTTTAAAATTAAAACTTTATTAATATATATAAAGATTATATTATATAATTAGAATATTCTCTCGAAACCAGACTATTTATATAGTATATTCTTATTTAAATAATCTAATATTTATAATAGCTGGGATTTATAATTTTTATAAAAATAGTATTTTTATTTAGATTTAGTATTAATTATTTATATATTTTTTTAGGCGATATATAGTGTCGGCTGGATATTTTAATTAATTTAAAAATTAAATCTATAAATATTATATACTATAAGATTTTAGTAGTTATATTAACTACTATTTATTTTAATTTTTAAAATATTTTTAGAATTATAATTTAATATAGCTTTAATAAAATATTAGTATTATATAATTTTATATCTATTATTAATATATATAACAGCTCCGGCAGTAGATCTTTAAATAATATAATAATAATATATTTTAAAAAATTATAAAACTTATTTTTTTAATATAGTTCTAAAATATTTTTTTCTATTTTTAGCTATATTTATTATAAAAGTCTTACTAGCTGTAACAGTTCTAAACTACTATATATTTATTAAATATTTTTCAAAAATTATTATTTAAATTAAATATATATAGATATTATATATAAACAGTTAATATATTAATTTTAATATTTAAATATATATATATTAAATTATATAATAAAATTTATAAATTAGTATTATCAGCCGTCGCCGGTATATATACTATAATAATAAAATTTAATAAGATTTTATATATAATAATATTTAATAATAATAATTTATAATATTAAAATTATTATAATATATCTATAGATATAGTAGAATTATTTATTATTTAAAAAATAAAACAATTTTTATTTATAATATAAAATTTTATTTTTTTAGTATATAAAAACAGCAGAGATAGTTTTTATTTAAAATTTTAAAACCAGATATCTATAATATATAATAAAAACAAAAATAATTTTTATTTAAAAAACTAATTAGATTTTTTTATTTAAAAAAATTATTTTAATATTTAATATTATTAATAATACTTTTAGATAAACTCTTACTGTTAAAACTTAAAAAATAACTTTTTTATTTATAAATTAAAAAAGATTTTTTATTATTATTTTTTTTATATATTTTAAAAAGTATCTGTAATAGTCTTTCTTATAGTTATATATATAAAATATTTTAAAAAATAATAAAAAAATAAAATCTAAGTTTAAACTTATTTATAAACTAATAATTTAATAATATTTAATAAAAGCTGTCTACTATTTATATATAATTAGTTATATTAGTACTGGATTATTATTATTCTTCGGCGGCTTAGACTAAATAATATTTTAGTTTTCTAATAATAAAAAAAACCTGATAAAAAAATATATAAAAATATCTTTAATATTATTATTATAATTATTATTATATATATATTATTTAAGAAACTTAATATTATTAAAATATATAACTTTCCTAGATTTTTATTTATAAATTTAGAATATATAACTATAGTTATTTTTATAGCCGACAAAATAGCTGATTTATATTTATAATTTAAATATATATTTTTTAATATGTTAAAAATTATTAGAATTAATTAGAATATAGTTTTAATAGTTATATATACGGAGATGCTTGATTAGTATAATATTAAATTTAATATTAAAATATTTATATTATTTTAAAATTAATAATAATTTTTTATTTAGTAAAACTAGATAAGTAATAAAATAAACTACTACTTTAACTATTTCTAATTAAAAATATTTTAATAAACTAGTATTAATTAATATAGTTCTAGTTGTTAATATAATATACTATCTATATTATTCTATATAGACATTCTAATAATAGTAATATAAAACTAATATAAAATATATAATATTTTTAAATTTATATTACTTTCTAAATTTTATAAACTCGCAGCTATTATTAAAATATTATTCTGTGATATATGAACCGGTAATATTCTTATATTATTTTTTAAATATAATTAATATATTACTGGCTTTATTTTTAAGATTTTTTAATAAACAGATTTTTATACAGCTAGTAGATAAATTAATAAAAATTAAATAATATTTCTTATTTTTAAATTTTATAAATTTTAAGTATTAAATATTATAACTCTAAATATTTAATAGACTTTGTTTTTTAATTCCTAGTTTTTATAATATCTTTTTATATATTTTTCTAGTATTATAAATCTTATATTTGAACTTCGGCTTATTAACTATTTTATTATTAATATTTTTTATTATAATAATTAATTTTAGTTTATTTATATAATCTAAATAATAATATAAAAAATATAGATTAATAACAGTAAGTTAAAAATATTTAAATAGCTTATTATTATTATATATTTTAATAATAAATATTTTACTGTTTTATATATATTTAATAATATAATTAGTATTAAAATCTTTAATTTTATAATTCTTAATATACCAAATAATATTATAATTATTAAATATTCTTTCTACTAATAATAAACTATATAAAGTATCGAGGCTGTATTCTATTTTTATAATTAATTTAATAGCTTTACTATTTTTAATATTAAGATATAACTTAATTTTTCTGTATTTTTTAATTTTATTATAATTACTAAAAAAATTAATATATTAATATACCTCTTCGGGTGTTTATATCTTATATTTAATAAAAGAATTAAAATCTAATATTAATATATATTTAAAATTAGAATCTTATATTTATATAATAAAATAGTTTTTTTCTTTAGATTTCTCAGTAATAGTTATACTAATAAATATATTAATATAATAAAAATATACAGTAGCTGTGAGATTTTCTTCTATAATAAAAAACTTATAATATTATATATAAATCTATAGTTTCTATTTCTAAGAATATATATTCGGATAAAAATAAAAGTATAAATTAATATTATATTTATATTTATTATAAAAAATATATTTATTATTTTTTTTATATAAAAATAATTTCTAAATCTAAATAAATTAATTATTAGATTAATTATCTGCTGGCTTTTTTAATAGCTATATAAAATTATTTTTTTATTTTTTCTTTAATATATTTACTAAAATTATATTTTTTAATTTATTATTCTTTTTAGGCGCCTACAGGGCTATATTTATATAACTAATATCTATTTTTTACTTTTTGGTAATATTCTTAAAATAAATAATTAGATTAAAAAATTTAATATTATTATAAAAACTATTATTATTTCTATTAATATTATTCTCGCATATTATTACCTATAATAAAAAGTTGTTTTTTAAATAATATAAAAAAAAGTAGTAGTATAAATATTTATTTTACAGCTAAAAACCCGAGTATCCGAATATTTATATTAAAATATATTAATAAACTATAACAGCTTTGCATACTATAAAAATTTTATAGTTAAAAAACTAATAATTATAATCTATTTTTTAAATATATTCTTTTTATAAATAATTTTATAAATAATAATAGATATTTTGTCTATATATTTAAGCTTTAAAAACTAATTTAAATATTTTTTAAATAGTTTTTTTAATATTAAGTTTATAAGCTATTTATTAATTAAAATTAACTATTATTTTTATATATTAAAGTATTTTTTATCTAGAGCTAACTATAGCAAGATTTTATTAATAAAATCTATTATATAATAAAAATAAAAACTTATCTTAATAATATATAATTAGATATTTTATTTTTATTTATTTATAAAAAGTATTAATAATACCGATAAAAAGTCTAATAACTTATTAAAAAAAAATTTATATTTTTATTTATATTATATATAATATTAAATTATAGTATTTTTATTTTCTATAGTAGTTTTTTAATCAATATTTTTAGTATATATTAAAGATATCCCGGTTACTAATTAACTAGCTGCAGTACTATTTAATATATATAAAAATCTAAAACTGAAAAAAAGTAGAAAAGATATTTTAAATAATAAAAATTTAATAAATATAAAATCTCTTAATAAAATATTAATAAATTTAATACTCTAAAAAAAAAAATATTAAATAAAAAAAAACTTATAATCTAAAAAGAGTATAAAAAAAGATAGATTCAAGCTATCTAAACATCTATCTAACTGCCGGCCGAAGACGGTGAGCTGCCCAGCCAATGGGAGGTCAGGCACTCCACACTATTATTATATTTAATTAGTATAAAAAAATTATATATTTTTATAAATATATTATTATATATTTAAATTTTTATAATAGCTTAAATTAGTCTGAATACTATAAATAAATATACTTCTATATATTTTAATATTAGATATTTTTTATAATTAGTAATATTAAGCTTATTTATATTATTTATAATATTAAGATTTATAAAATATTAATATTTTTTTATATTAAAAGTATTAGTTTTTATTATAATTTATTTAAATATACTATTTTTAAGATCTATATTTTTAGATTTTAAAATAGTATATTTCTATTTTATTATTAATATATCTTATTTATTATTAGAATTCACCTTATTAAAGATCTTTGTTTAGATATTTTAATTAATACTAATATTATTAATTAATTCTAATATTATTAATTATAAAAATATTATTTTAGATTATAAAAAATAGATTAATATAGTTTACTTATATAGAAACTTTATTTTTCAAATTAAAATATTTATTTACTTTAATTATATTAAAATTTTTATTTATATTATAAAATAAGCTATTATTCTGCTATATTTAAAAATATATATATTAGTTAAAACTAAGCTTATATTTAAAAATATAAATTATATTTTCTAATCTATAAATTATAGTAATATATTTTTATATATATATTTAGTTAATATTTTTTAATTAAAGCTATGAATAATTTATTTAAACTAATTATTATTAGTTATAAAACCTATCTTAATATTTTAACAAATAATAAGTATATTATTATATATACTATAGATAATAATATTATTAAATTTATATATACTAATTTAAGTTTTTTTTTAATTAATTATTACTTCTAACTACAGACAGTATATTATTAAGTTATTTATTTATTTAGATATTCTAATAAATATTCTATTTATTAATAAATCTTCTTTAATTATTTCTATTTTTATATTTATAGATTTTTTATTTATTATAAATCTTAATACCTCTATTTTTTTATATTTTATTTATTTATTAATACTAATTATTTTTTATTTTGAAAAATTAATCCTAATAATTTCGAGTTTCTTATTCTTCTAAATAGTATAATTATATATAAAAATAGTTATAAAAAAGAATTTACAGATCTTATTATATTTTTTAATATTTAAATATATTCTAATAGTTCTAATATTAGTATTACTAATATATTCAAAGACTAGTAGCTATATATACTAATAAAAAATAAATAATAATCTTATATTAATAAATTTTATATTCATTGATTTTTTAAAAAAAATTATAATATTATAAATACAATATTTAATTCTTTATATAAAGCTAATAAGATACTATTTATTAAATCTTATATACCAACTATACATCCTGTATTTATTATATAAAAATTAATTAATAAAGTACTTCAAAACTGTATTATTATTAATTTATATACTATAAATAAAAAAACTAAAATAGATTTATATTTAGTTTTTATTCAAAATAAAACTTTTTATATATTTAAAAACTATCTTTATATCTCTATCTTTAATATAATATATTATTTTTATTAATAATCTATATATTCTTTTTATTAAAATTATTTTATTATAGTTATTTACTGTGGTTAAGAAATCTTCTATATTATTATTATAAGATTTATTGATTCTATTTTTTTATATAATATTAAATAGACTTAATATTAAAATTATTTTATAAATTTTATTATATTTATATTAATAATTTTACTATTAGTTCTAAGATATATAAAGATTACTATAAATATTTATTTATAGTTTTTAATACTTTAGAAGATATAAATCTAAAGCTTAAATTATTTAATATATATTGTGAGAGCAATGCGGAAGGCATCCAGACAGAGTAGCAGATTAAGACTAGTTTAATCTGTTTAATTTTTTTACTTTATTTATACTATATTCAGATAATATAATACTATAGGAAATATAGCTATTTTTCTTCTTTTTTTTTATATACAAGATTTTGTTTAAATAATACTATATTAATAAAATTTAGTTGGTTTAATTAATTATTATATAATTTTAAATATTATTTTTTAATTTTACTTTCTAAAGCGTTTAGTAACTAAAATATATAAAAATATATATTTTTATTATTATTAAAAAGTTTTTTTTATTTATGCGAGTTAACAGTAATAATACTTAATTTTAAAAAATATAAATTTAAAATTATAAATTTTAATTAAATTTTTACTATTATAACTATAAACTATACAGCGATTAAAAATAAAAAAAATTTAATTTAAATTATACTATATAATTAAATTATTACTAAAATTAAAAAGTTTTTATTATTATAGTTTATAGGCTTTGTAAAACTAATAAATAGAAAGTAGACTTTAAAATAAACTAAATTTTAAACTAACTAGTATTAGAATTAAAATATTAAAAATAATTATAATAATATAAGATATATTAGAAATTAAGTTGTTTAAAAAAATATAAAAATTAATTCTATTTATAAATAAGATTAGTAAGACTTCTAAAAAAGATATTATATTTAAAAAATTTTATAATTTTTATAAACAAGACTTTGTATATATTTTTAAATTAATATTAAAAAGTTATAATAAATTTAAAAAAAAGATTAGTAATCTATTAACTAAAATAAATAAGCTAAAAAAAAGCCTAGCTTAATTAAAGATTAATTAAAAAGTTTTATTTTATAATATTAATTTATTAAAAATAGAAAAAAATATTTTAAAAAATAAGATAATTTAAGCTAAAATATAATAAAATATTATATTAATTTTAGTAACCAGTATAAATTAAAAAGTTTTAATTTTTAAAAAAATTATAAAATTTTTTAATTTTTTAATATTTAATAATAAAAAAGAATATTATTTTTAAAAATTAAAAATTTATAGTTAAGTATAAACTTAAAATGAATATTAATTATTATAAAATTCTAATTATATAAAAAATATATATTACTAGTTATTATAAGAATAATATCTATAAATATTTATTTATTAAATTAAAAATTAAAATTAAATATTTTTTTAAAAATATAATAAATATTTTATTTTATTTAGCTGTAATTTATATTAATCCGAACCGAAAATAGAATACTAAATTAAAATATATATATTTTAAAATAATTCTAAAATAAAAACTTTATAATTTTTATATTTAATTTTACTATCTAACCGGTAAAGCAGATATTTTAATAAATTTTTAAAAATTTAATTTTTATTAAAAACTATTTTTAAAACTTAAAAAACTAATTTTTATTAAATTTTATAAATTTAATATTAATTTTAAGTAGTATACTGTTATATATATTAGAGTTTCTAAAAATATAAATAAAAATATAAAATATTATTACTAAATTTTATCTATAAATTATAAAAATAATTTAAATAATAAAACTATTTTAATAATTAATAAAAATAAAACTAAGATCTTATTTAGACTTTATATAAATAAGAAAACCTATATTATATTACTAGCTAAAAAAATATTCTTATTGTAAAAAATTTAAATATTTAAGTTATAATTATTTAAAAAAAATACTTTTTATTAAAATAATAAAAAAACCTAAATTTAAAAATATATTAATAAAAAATTTAGTTTAAAAAAAGTTTTTATTTTAAATATAATAAAAATAAACTAGTAGTATATTAATCTAAAAATATTATTAAGATTTTCTAAAAATAATTTTATAATTAAAACTAATTTTAAAGAATATAATAGCTGTTTTTATTTAAATTCTAGTAGATATTAGAATAAATATTTATATTTATATTAATATTAAATTTCTAATTAAAATAAAAAATTTTTTAAAATAAAGTTATTTAGATTATAAAATATTTAAAATATAATTAGATTTAATAAAAGATTTTTTATTTTTTTAGTATATATAATTTATTTTAATTTTGTAATAGAAAAATTTTTTTTAAACAGATCTTTTTTTTAATACTAGACTTAGGATTTTATAATATAATCTTAGAAAAAATATAATTAATAAAATAAGAAGTTTTATTGAATTATTATATAAATTAATTTATGTAATTTAAAAAATTTTTATTTAAAAATAAGATTTAAATTAGATTTTTATAAATAATTCTTTTTAGGATTATTAGATATTAAAAAGTAAACCAGACATACTAAAAAAATATTAAATAAAAAAATAAATTTATTATTAGATTTAAAAAATAAATAATAAGTAATTCTTTTTATTAAATTATTAAAATACTTTTATTTGAAATAACTAGTAATTATATGATATTATTTTTTAAATTATAAAATATTAAAACAGCTGATAAACAGTAATCTATTTTTACTTAAAAAAATAATTAAAAAATATTATAATAAAAACTTAAGTTTTTTATTTTATATATAAGCTGTACAAAGATCGAATAAAAATAAAATTTATAATATAAATTAAGCTTAAATAATGTATAAAATAAATAAAATACTATATTTTAATAAAAAAAAATATAAGAATAAGTTTATAAATAATTAGATTAAAAATTAGATAAGACCGAAGACGGCTGATTTAAAAATTATATTAATTAAAATAACCGGCTATTAATAATATTTAAAAGAATTAAAGTTAGAAGTTTTTATTATATTTTTATAAAACATTAAAAAAATAATTAATAAAAAGATAAAAATATTATTTAATAAATAAGAATAATAAAAGATTATTAAGATTTTTGTTTTAATATTATAATTCAGCTGAAGTATTTTTTAAATAAGTTTTAGATATTTTATTATTATTTTATATTCATAATTATAAAATCTAGTTTAATAATAAATTTTTATTAGAATTTTTTTTACTATATGAAATAATAGCTAAAAAACTAAAAGCTGTAAGATATTATATTACTAAAAATCTAACTAAAGATTTTATTATTTTAAGTTTAGTTTTTTTTATATTATTTATTCTTATAGTTTAGAAATCCGAAGAAAATCTTTATATATATAAAAATTATTAAAAACTTATATTAATTAAAAAAAACTTATATTTATTATTATTAATTAATAAGATTATTAATTAATAAGATTATTAATTAATTAAAATATATTAAAATATTTACTAAGCTGAATATTAGATAGAATTTTTATTATATTTATATAAATTCTAATTTAAAAAATCTAATTATTTTTTTAAATAAGATATAGTATATTTAAATATAAAATTCTTTTTTAGGCTAATAAATAAATTAGTAATATTTTAAAAACTAATAAATAAGATTTTATATAAATATTTAGATAAATTTATAATTATATATATTAATAATATTCTTATTTATAATAATAATCTTTTTAATTATTAAATTTATATTAGACTAGTTTTTAAAAAATTATATAAAACTAGTTTATAAGCTATTATTTATAAATACAAATCTTATATTATAAAAATTATATTTTTAGATTTTATTATCTTTACCGACGGGATATAAATAGATCTAAAGAAAATAGTAATTATTAAAGGATAAAAAATATTAAATAATTTTTAAATTTTTAAAAAGTATTTTTATTTTAATATTTATATTAATTTATTATAATTCTAATTTTTCTATTAGATTAAAAACTAATATTATAGATAGAATTATTATAAAAGTTTTAGCTTAGTATATTAATAATTAATAATATTTAATTTTATTTTTTTTAAAACTTATAATATCTATTAAATAAAATTATAATATTTATAATAAAAAAATACTAGCTATTATAAGATTTACAAAAATTTAAAAAATAGAACTAAAAACCTTTAATAAAAAAAACTTTTTAAAATACTTATAGATTACTAAGTATTAGAATATTTTATAACTTAAAAAAAACTAAATATATAATAAGTAAAATAAACAGAATTTTTATTTAAATACTATTTTAAGATTTAATATAAATTTAGAAAAGCTAATATTTTAGCTAATATATTTATTTAATAAGAAAAATCTATAAACTATTAGACTAAGAATATGATTAGATTATACTATAATTAAAATAAATAGACCCGAAGATATTATAAATATTATAATTATTTATTTTACTGCTACTAAATAAAAAACTATTATTAATTAATTAAATTTTTTATATTAACCGCAAATTAATTAAATTTAGTTAAGAAAAAAAAATACTATTAATTTAAATAGTTTTTATTTTTTTTAAAATAGATTATTATTGTATAAAAAATATTTAATAGTATCTGCTAAAAAAGATTTATATGTAAAACTATTAGATAAAATATACCACCAGTTATTTACTATATATCTAAAATAAATAAAAATTTTAAAACTAGTTATATAATATTATTATTAAAATATTTAAAATAAAAATATTTATTAATATTAAAATAACTATATAATTTATAAATATAAGAATTATTAAAAAAACTATTATAAAAACTATTCTAATCTTTTTTTATTATTAATAGATTATAATAATATATATTTATAGATTTTTATATATTATTAAAAAATATATAAGAATATAATATTATATATATATATATAATAAATTAATTTTTTAAATAAATAATATTAATTTTATATATTAAAAATATAATTATATAGAATATAGTCTGATTGTTTATTAAATTTATTTATATTTAAATAGGATTTTTAAATATTATTATTTTTAATAGAAGATTTTAGTTTATTTTAAAATTCTAATAAGGGTTTTATTATATTTTTTAAATTAAATTAAAACTTTTTATAGTATATTATTTTTAAATTAATAAACAGACTAAGAATATAAACTAATATTTAATTTAAAAACTAATTTTATTTATTAATAATTTTTATAATAATTAATTAGAACTATTATTAATAATAGATTTTATTACAGTATATCTGCTGTATATATTTCTTAGAATATTTTTATTTTAAATAAAATATAAATACTAATTTTAATTATTTTTTAATTAAAAACCTTCGGTAGATATTAAATAAAAAAGTATAAATATTATTTATATTTATAATATTATAATCTATTTTAAAAATATTTAAAAATTTATTAAAGTTAATATTATTAATTTTTAGAAATAATAAAGTATATAAACTAACTATTTTTAAAAAAAACTTTAATTTAAGCCGAAAATAGAATTTATATTAATTACTCTAACTAGAATTAGAAATAATTATTTAAAAAGCTAGTAGATAAATAATATAATTTATATAAAATTTTAATCTATTTAAATAAGCGAACTGCTGCTAGATTAAATCTAGAATTAAATAAAATTAATAAATATAAATAAAAATATAAAATATAAAATAAAAAAAATCCTTAATTTTTATATATATTAAAAATATCTAATATATTATATTAAATAAAAAAACTTAGATAAAGCCGACCTATGACAGGCGCCTTAACGGCCTGTTATGTGACCAGCTATGGGTGTCTTAGGCACCTATGGTCCTATATATATATATAGTCCACAGTAAAGGCCCTATAGGCCTTTTTCTTCTTTTTTTTCTAAGAATAGAATTTTTGTCTGGTTGATTTATTTTTTTTATAGTCTTATACTAATTCTATTTTTTTTATTGATTCTTTATTTTTTTTATTTTTTTAACCTCTTTTTATTATTAAGAACCTATTTTTTCTCTAATTCAGATTCTAACTGTCGCTGTTGTTAATTACAGCTGCTAAAAAGCTTATTATTAATAAGCTTTTTATTATTTTATTTAAATAGTTTTTATTTTTTATTTCTACTTTCTAACTCTATTAATTATTTTATTAATTTGATTAATTTTATTAATTTTGTAATATAATTTAAAAATACTAGATTTTTAGTTTTAAAGAATATAGAATATTTTTATTTTTCAGCTGATATTTTTTTATTATAAAGTAAAAAAATTACTAAAAAACTAAACTATATCCGGCGATAAATTTAGACAGATAAAAATTTTAATTTTTTCATACTATTATAAAAAAATATACTACTATTTCTACTACTAAATTATAAAAATAAAAAGTCTGAACAGCCCGGCTTTTTTTCTAATATTAATAAAATATTTAAGTTTTTATAATAATTTAGAACTAAGAAAATTAATATATTTAATAGAATCTTAGACATCTTTAACTATTTTTATTTAAAGAAGTTTTATTTATTTTTATTAAAAAAAATAAAATAATTTATACAAATTTTTTATTATTAATAGTAGTTTATTCTATTTATTCTTTTTTTTTTAAGTCCGAGTCTAAGTCCGAGTCTAAGTCTAAGTCTAAGTTTAAATCCAAATTTAAGTTTATACTAAAATCTAAATTATTTTATATAAATTTTAATTATACTATTACTACTATAACTCCCGCTGCTGCTGCTGTATAATATTTCTATATTATTTATTTTTAATAATTTTTTTAAAAATAATTTAATTAATATATATAATTTATAGAGATTTATATTTTTAGAAAAGCTGAAAAAAATTTTATTTATATTTTTAACTAAGTAAAGCCGAGTATAATATATACTAAATTAAATAAAAAAACTTATTTTTTCAGTAATATAATATATAACTATTTATAGTTTAAATATTAGATTTATTAGTCTATTTAAAAAAATTAAATATTATTTTAGTATTTATTTTATAGTTAATACAGCTAACTAGAAACTAGTCTTAATAGTTTAAAAATCTAATAAAATAGTTATTATATATTATTACTATATTTTTAATTTTTTTAATAAAGCCGGAATTTTGAAATCTAAATATATATAAAAATATTTTATTATACTTAATTCTATAATAACTATTTTTTTATATATTAAATAGTATACTTATATAAGAAATATATTTCATAATATTTATTATATAAAAAAAAATTAAATAAAGATTTTTTTTATTACTTTTATAATTAGTCTGTTTAAATTATAAAAAAGTTGATTTTTATAGTTAAATCTATAGTTTTATCGGCTCTTTTAATACTAAATCTATTAATAAATCTTAATATTAAATTTAGTATTATTACTATTAAGCTATAAAACTAGCCTGGTATTTAATTTATTTTTTAAAATTAGCTTTTAAAACTTATTATAAAAAAATAAATAATATTAATATATTAATTTTACTGCTTTAGCTGTTAAGACTCCGGCTATTATATAAATAATATATATTATTTTTATAAAATCTATTATAATTATAATATTAATAAAATTATTATTAATAATTTTAAAAATCTATTTCTTTTTATTAAGTTTATTATTAAGAAAAAGATAAAAAAGTAGTTTTTTATTAAAAATATAATAAAAAAGTTTTTTTTAAAGACTTAATTATTTTAGATATTTCTATTTTTATATTATATAATTTTTTTATAGTTACTGTTTTTTTTTCCTTTTTTTTTATTTTCTAGTCTATTAATTAACTAACCGGCTAAATCTTTACCAGTCAGCCGGCCGGTTGTTAGTTTACTAGTTAGTTTTTTAGTTATTTTTGATAAAAAATAATCTGTCTTTAAATTATATCTTATTTTTATAGTATATATAAATTAGAAAACTGTTTATATTTTAGTTAATAATAAAACTAAAATAGATTTTTTTAATAAATTTTTTATATATAGATTACAGCTGTTTATTTATAAGCTGGCTAAGCTTATTTTTTTATTTTTTACTAACAGCTTTTTATATATTTTATTAATAAAAAGTATTCTATATATTTTAACTATCAGCGATTATTTAAAGTAATTATTTTATCATTTAACTAATTTCTTTTAATAAAAGTTAATTTTAAATAACCTATGGCTTTATATTTATAATTCTTATATTAATTCTATTAAGTAAATAGTTATTTTTAATTTATTCTAGTATTTTATAAAAAATTATTTTAAATATATAAGATTTTATATAACTAAGATAATTATCTGCAACAGCTTCTTATCTCTTTATTTTTTTTATATTACTACCGGCTTTTTACTAGTTGATTTTACTAATTTACTGATTAATTCTACTAGTTCGCCGGCCAGTTCGCCGGTTAGTTTTATTAGTTTACCGGTTAGTTTACCGGTTAATATTAACTTTATAAGCACGTCTATTTTTTATTATATAGCTATATAATCTAACTATTATAACTTTATTCTAATATTATATATATAAGATCTTTTTCTACTCTATAACCACTGGGGCGGTTTAGCCTAATAATTATAATATATTTATTAAAAATAAGTTTAAGTATATTTATAAGTAGTTAAAAATAAAAATCTTTTTTAAATATTATAATATAATTAATATTTTTATAAAATAAAATACTAATATTCTACTAATATAATATTCTAAGAACTATAAAATCTATTTACTTAATAATATTAAATTTTTATTTACTCGGAACTACCGTTCGATATATAAATAAAAGCTGAATATAATTAAAAAATATTTTAATAAAAATTCAAATAAAAGTTTTATTTATTTAAGCTTTTTTTTAATAGTAGTTCTAGTTCTATTTATATATAAGCCCGGCAGGGGTCTCTGTATATATATAAATTATTATATATTAAATAAAATTATTATTAAAAACTGCTATTTTATTTAATTAATTAATAAGATTTTAAATTAGTTAAGTAAAACTATAGTTTTTATTAAGCTTAATATAATCTAGATGTTTAATTAGCTTTATATTAAAAAGAATTAGAAGTAGCTAATTATATTTAATACTTAGTATAAATAGTTTAAGTATTTAGTTATATTTTTTAGCTTTTATAATATATCTGCTATTTTTTAAAGCTTTATTAATAAAGCTATATTTAATTTTTTAAATATATTTTATACTATATATCTAGATAATATACTTATCTATAGCTAGATGTAATAAAAATATATCTAATATATTTTTAAAATATTTTATTAATTATTAGACTATAGATTACAGCTTAATATTAATAAATATATATTTTATATTATTAAGATATTTTATTTTAGTCTGATTATTAGTACCGATAGTATTTATATAAATCCGGTTAAAATTAAAGCTATTAGTAACTAATAAATATTTTATATAATTAAGAATATATAAATTTTTATAGATTTTACAGACTTTTACTACTATTTTATCTTAGATTTTAATAATTAATAATTAATTATATCTGCTTATTAATATAATTAAAGAAATAAGACTTATTTTATCTGTTTTAAAACGAAGAAGATCTGCTACCATCTGTTTTATTAAATAAATAAGATATAAAAAACTTTTAAAAATTTAAAATAGGATTTTATTAAAATTTTAGTTCTAGTTTATTTTAATTTTAATTTAAAAATATAAACAAAAATTAATTTCTTAGATTTTATATTTATAGATATGCTTTTATAGATTTATATATATATATTTTAGTTTATAATCTTTTTTTTAAAATAAAAATTTTTTATTAAACTAAATTATATAATCTATAATCAAAAACTTCTTACTATTATATGTTATTTTAAAATCTGGTGGTCTAAGCTTATAAATATTATATTAGATAAGCTGATTAAGATTTTTATTAATTATTATAATTTATAATATTTTATAAAAATTAAATAATTGAATTATTATTAAGTCTACTAAACTAAGTTTTTTTTTAAGTTTAACTTTAAAATTATATATCGCCCGGAGAAATAAGATATAAAATTAGACATTTTTATCTAATAGTTATAGAATCTGCTAAAAGATATAAATAATAACTATAAATATAAATAGTTTTAGATTTTATTATAAAATTATTAATTAAATAAAAATCTGTAGAAGTTTCTTGCTGCTGTATTTACAGCTAACTTAATATCTAATAACTAGTTTAAATTTTAAGTATTTTTTATTATTTCTATTACTAAGATTTTGAAAATTTATATATCTTTTGTTATTTCTACTATTAGAACTTTTAAAATTTAGATATTTTTTATTATTTTTATTATTAAAGTTTTTAAGATTTTCGGGACTTCTGCTAAACCTACCGCTAAATCTACTTTTAAAAATAAATTTTTATTTAAAATTAATATAGTTTACTATAATAATATAATAACTAAAATAATTATTAAAGCTAAAAAAATAGACTATACCAGCTATTTTTTACTACTATTTAAATTAATATTAAGCTTAGTATAAAAAAGCTTATTCTTTATAATAATTATTTTTAATTATAAAACTATTTTTTTATATTTAAAAGCCAGTCTCTTTAGCTATAAATTATATAGTTATATTATATTCAGCTAGTTACGAGTTATTCCAGATCTAAGACTATATATTATATTATAATCTAAAACTATTTTTAAATATATATATATAATAATATTAATTAGTTTACCGGTATCTATTTAATTTATTATTAAACTAAAACTATAAATTAAAAATATAGTTTATATTAACTATTTTTAATACCGGTCTGTATATAATTAAAATTAATAATAAATTATATTAAAAAACTTTCTATTTATATTTATAGTAGCTATATTTATTATTATATATTAGTAATAGTTAATTAGTTAATTAAATATTATTTTTTAAGCTATTATAAAGTAAGTCTATAAAAGAATTTATTAAAATTATATATTATTAGATATTTTTTAAATATAGACTATTAATTTTAATTATTTTTAACTATAATAATATTTTTATTAATTATTTTTAGTTCTACTAATATAAATATTATAATATTAGATAGTATTTTTTATATACTATTTTAAAACTAATAAATAGAATAAAAATATTATCTATTATCTAAAAAACTATTTACAGATATTTATTAACTTTATTTAAAATAACTAAATAGATTTTTTTTATATTTAATTAGCTGTTAACAACTATATTAATTAGTTAACTAATATAATATTATTTTTTGCTAACTAGAATTATTATTTTTAGACTAAAATTAAGTTTTTAAAAGTTTTTAAAGATTTTTAGTATCCGAATATTCTTACTACTAATAAATTAATTAAATATACTAAAAATATAATCCAGTTTCTACGAAACTAATTTATTTAAATATAAACTATATATATTAAGCAGGCCAACCGGCAGTATCAGCTGTATTTTAAGTTTTATATTAAAAATTATATATTTATAGATATTTATTATTTTTAACTATAATAGAAAAGCTAGTTATTTATTTTAAAATATTTTAAACTATAACTAATTATATATATAATTAATTATAAAGCTTATAAACTAGGTTTATTTAAATATATAAAAATCTTAGGATTCTATTTAATATTTTATTTCTAAAAATTAATATCTATTTTATTAAATTCTTACCCCGAGTAGATTAAAAACTTTAAGAATCCTATTATAATTCTAAATATAAATAATAAGATTAAAAAAATAGATTATCTAAAAAAGTATAGACTACTACTATATTTACTATAATTTATAATATAAAGTTTTATTTAAAAAATTTTAAAAAAATTAAAATACTAATCTATTATAGTAGATATAATATAATTTTAAGAATATATTATCAAAAATTTTTATATACTATAACTAGTATTTAAATAAGCTATTATTTTTAGATTTTTTTATTTAGTTAACTATTTTTATTAGTTTATAATCAGCTAATTTAGAGGCAGCCGGAGACGATTTAAATATATTTATTTATAATCTACTAACCGGCTAAGATTTTTTATTAGTCTACTATTTTATTTTTATCAGCTAGGATTTTCTATTAGTTTATTATTTTATTTTATTAACCGGTTAAGATTCTCTGTTAGTTTATTGTCTTATTCTACTAATCAGCTAAGATTTTCTGTTAGTTTATTTAATTAAATAATTAACTAACTGTATAAGCTGCTGCTAGTATTAATAATTATTTATTTATATAAATTTTAAAAATTTAAAGTAATTTTTATAGTAGTTTACTATTTATTTTTTTTAATTATATGATTAGTTAGCTATACTAACTAGTTTAGTTTTCCGGCTAGTGTATTTTTTTATATTAACTAGTAAAAAACTATAGTTAACTAGCTGCTTATAAAGCCGACAGCTAAAAAATATATTATTTAATTAGAAATTTTTTTTATTTTTAAAGTAGATTTTTTAAATTAAATTAACCGGCTAAAAATCTGTTTTAACTATAATACTAGCTGTTAATTCTTTTATTTTTATCTTTTTAATTACCGTAGTTTAGCTAACTAGCTAATCTAATATTGGTGTATTGCGTAGATCAGCCCGCTTGTAGAAGAAAAAAATAATAATAGATGATTTAATAGTTTATTATATAACTAGTTATAGATATTTTAGATATTTATAGCTTTATATATATATATATAGTCTAAAGTAAAGATTCTGCGGGCCTTTTTTTTTCTTTTTTTTCTCAAGAGTGGAATTCTTGTCTGGTTGATTTATCTCCTTTTCGTAGCCTCACAACCTATTATAGTATTTGATAAAAAATCTAAAAAATATTTTTATATTTGAAAAAAAATTTATAATTCTTATTTAAAAAGTTTTAGTTTTTTAAAATATTTAAAAATCTAACTAAAAGCAGCTGCAGAAAAAGTTTTTAATTCTAATTATTTTAATAATAATTTTATTTTAAATTTTATAGAATATTTATAGTTTATAATTATACTATAAAAATAGTAATAAAAAAGATTATAAAAATACTTCTTATTTAAAGATAGTTAAGACTAATCCGGGGGATAATATAAGAGCTATATAAAAAATATTTAAATAAAATAATAGATTAAGATTAGTTTAATCTATTTAATTTTTTTATTTTATTTATACTATATTTAGATAATATAATATTATAGGAAATATAGTTATTTTTCTTTTTTTTTCTTCTTCTTATGCTTAAGATTTTGTTTAAATAGCACCATATTAATGAAATTCAGTTGGTTTGATCGGCCATCACATATATATTAATTTTCTATTTATTATTCTTTTTAGTCAAAGAGTTAATATATTAAATTTTATTATATTTAAAAATAAAATTAAAACTATTTAAAATCTTAAATTTCCGAAGATCTTATTAGATTTCAAATATTATTCTAATCTTATTAAATAGCTTTATTATTATATTAAGTATTATATATCTAAAACTATTTTTTTTAGAAATATAAAATATTCTTTTTAATATATTCCGACTAGACTATGATTCTAAACTGTCTGAATATTACTATTAATATTATATAATAAGAATATTCATTATAAAACTTATTTTAAAAAAGATTTATATATTTAAAATACTTTAATAAGATTTTACTAATCTAAAAATATTAGTTTATTTTAATTAATTTAAATGACTATATATTAATCTTAATACTTATTATATAAATATAAATATTATAATATACTATTTTATTATTTGTTATAAATATAAAGATTTTTTAAAACTATTTTTAAAAATATCTATTTATTCAGTTTTATTTTTTAATTCTTTATTAATTCTAGATAAAAAAAAACTACTAGCCGACTAAGCTTAAAATATTATATTTAGTTTAGATTCTCTAAAAACTTATTATATAATCTAAATAGTTAATTATCTTATTATCTTTTATACCGACTATTTAAATATAGTTATTTTATTAAAGCAGATATTTTTTAATATTATTATTTTTAAATATTTAAATTTATATCTAATTTAAATAAATTAGTATATATAGTAATTTAAGATATATATTTATTATTATTCTAATATTATTAATACTATAATATATATTCTATTTTACTTATTCTAAAAAAATATTTTATATACTATAAAAAAATATAATCTTAAAAATACTTCGGTTAATATATATTTAACTTAAATTTTTCAATATTTTTATATTATATTAAAAACATATTTACTATATATTCTATCGACCTTAATAAAATATTTAAATAATATATTTATAGTAGCTATTTTTCCAATAAATATACTTTTAAAATAATTATAATTCTTAAAAAAGATTTTAAAACTAATATATTTTATATTTTTAAAAATAGTTTTTTTTTTATATTTAAATATATTATATATAATATTATTACCAGTCAAACAACTATTTATATATATAAATATATTGATAATATCAAAAATAATATATTTATAATTTTTAAAAAATTATAAATATACTTACTATAATTGCTTGCCCCCAGAATTTTCTGTATAATTTATAATAATTACTATTACTAAAAATTTAATAAATATATTCTAAAATTAAATAGTCTTATTTTATATAAAAAATATAAACTATTTTATTAATATATTATCTGTTATTTTATCTATCTTAAGAATAAGATATATTACTATTTATTATATAGTATCTTTTAACTAATTATTTTAGATAGCTTATTTAAAATTATTATTATAAACTTTATTATTAAGCTTCTAAATAAATATAAATATAATACTATACTTATTATAATTAATAAGTTTATTAAGTATATTAATATTCTAAAAAATTACTTTAAATAGAAAGTAAACTGGTAAGATCTTATTCTTATTAACTATATAAAAATTATAATTAAAATATTCTAAATTTCTTTATATTAAACTAAAATATTCAATCAATATTATTTTTTAAAAAAATCTTTTTAATATCTTCGGCTTTATATAATTATATTCTACTATATTATATTCTTAAACTAATAGTTAATCGGAATAAATAATTAAAATAATTAAAATAATAATATACTATATATATATTTTTACTAAAACTTAATAATAGTCTATTACTATTTTATTTATTATATCAACTATTAATTCCAGTCTGAATATATTTATAAAAAAATATTTTATAAATTAATATTTAATATAAATCTCTATTAACTATAGTATTTAATTAAAAATATTTTTACTTATATTAAATATTTTTATATTTCTAACATTATTTTTACTTCTATTATTCCTATTTTTAAAAATCAGAATATTATTTTTATTAATATTCTAAATATCTTTATTTTTAAATAAACTACTAAATATTTAAAATATCCGTCTGTTTAAGTTGTTGTTCCGTCTTTATTCAAAAATATTAATATTAATAAACTTAAAATAAAAAAATACTTTAGTTATTCTTATAAAAATACTAAGAAAATTATTATTAATAGAGTGGATTTGGGTTAAAAAACAGGTTAAAAACTGAGCTTCTAAAACTTGTATTTGGCCTTAAGGAAAATAAGATTTAAATGTTTTCTGTCTGAAATTGAATATATATATTATATTAGTTTATATATTACAAATATATTATACTCTAATACAACTATTCTGTATTTAATACATGACTAATCATTTTTAGTATGATTTTATTTAGTAATTTTTAACCGTTAAGTAATTTATTGTAATATAGGTGTATTATGTAATAAATATAATTTAATTATAAATATCAAAATTAGATTACAGTTTTTGCCTAAAACATTAAGATAAAGAATTTATATATCTTATAAAATACTTTAACCGTTGACTGTATTTTTTAACCGTTACCATTAACCTGACCTGGCCGTTAGCCACTCTAATTATTAATAAAAATATTTAAGTTATTTAAAACTTTTTTTTTATTTTAATATTAATAAAACTTTAAAGTTCGCCGCCGCCTATGTAAAAAAGATCTATAACTTTTATTATAAGTTTTTTAAGTTTAAGTGTAATAACTTTATATATTTATATTTATATAAAAAATATAATATTCCTACTATTTAAAATATTAGTATTAAGTCTAAGCTCTTATAGTAATATACTAATCTATTCTATATTATTATTTTTGTTAATTACTATATCTATAAGCTCGACCTTTTCGATTTTTAGTATATATATTTTATTATTTTAATTATATATTTTAAATTTATATTTTTTAATAAGAATTTAGTTAATTATTTTAATATATTTTTTTTAAATATTACCGACGAATACTTCTTCAAATAGTTAGACTATTAGAAAGTTACTACTGTTTTTAATAAATATATATTTTTATATAACCGCTACTATATTTTTATAATATAATATTTTGTATATAAAAAAATATAATTTTTAATTTAATAAATAAATCTGCGAAAAGAATATTATTATAAATAAACTAATTTATAATTATAAATAGTATATTAATATATCTCGTCCTATTAAATAAATTAATCTATCTAGTATTTAATATTATATATATTTTTATTTTCTCTTTTTTTTATTTTTTTATTTTTTTAATATTATTTTTATTATTCTTTTTTATATTTCTATTTACTATATTATATATTCTAGTATTATATCTTTTAACCGTTCGTCTTTTTATTCTTAATAATATATTTCTATATATATAAATTAATATAAATATTATTTTTAAAATAATAGGATCTATAATATTTTTATATTTATTAAAGTTTTATTATATATTTAGCTGCTGTTTTTTATATTGTTTACAGCTATTCTTCGGTTTTCTAAACTTTTCTTTTTTTGTCTTCTGGATAAATAATCATATTAATCATATCATATCTACACCTATTGTATCCTGCCATAAAAACTTTTTATAATATACTACTTCTAAACTAATAAATATATTAAAAATATAAATTAATATTTAATTTAAAAACTAATTTTATTTATTAATAATTTTTATAATAACTAATTAAAATTATTATTATTAATAAATTTTATTATAATATATTTATTATATATATTTTTTAGAATATTTTTATTTTAAATAAAATATAAGTACCAGCTCCGACTATTTTTTAAGTAAAATTTTTTAATAAATATTAGATTAAAAAATATAAATATGTCAGGGCCGATCAAATCAGTTTATTCTCTACTAATCTGATGCTAATAATATAAAATTTCGAATATAAGAAAAAAAAATAAAAATAAGAAAATATATATCCGCGGCTTATCTATTATAAAGTAATCAGATAGATAAATAAAATAAATATAATAAAAATATTAAATAGAATTATTAAAATAGATTAGATTAGTAATATCTATTAAACTATTCTTATATTACTTTTTAAATTAGTTTTAACTATTTATAGATAAGAAATATTTTTATAATCTTTTTTAAAATTACTTTTATAATATAACTATAAACTATATATATTCCGTAGAATCTAAGATAAAGTTATTATTAAAATAATTAAAATTAAAAACTTTTTTATAGCTGTTTTTAGTTAGATTTATAAATATTTTAAAAAGCCGGAGCTTTTTAAATAAGAATTATAAAATTTTTTTAAAAATATAAAAATATTTTTTAAATTTTCTACTAGATATTAGAATAGGTCTACTTTATCTAAATTTTCTTATTTAATATAATATATTAAATATTTTTAATATATATAAAAATTAAAAAAATTTTTTATTTTATATTTTATATTTTTATTTATATTTATCGGCTCTGTCTGGTTTTAGATTTAACCTAATATTAATTTACTTATTAATACAGGTTAAAGTTTCTTAGAATAAAATATTAATTATATTCTAATATTAATAAATAATTATACTCAGAATATATTTTTTTTTAATTTTAGAACTTTATACAGACTGTATTATTTATTAGTTAATTTTTTAAACAGTTATTTCTAATTTTAGTTAAAATAATTAATATAAACTTTATTTTTAGCTTAAATTAAAGTTTTTTTTAATAATAGTTAATCTATATAGTTTATTATTTCTAAAAATTAGTAATATTAGTTTTAATAAATTTCTAAATATTTTTAAAATAAATTATAATATTATAGATATAAATAATATTTATATTTTTTTATTTAATATCTATTAAGAATTTCTAGTTAAAAAATAGTCAGAGCTAGTATTTATAGTTTATTTAAAATAAGAATATTCTAAGAAATATATATAGTAGATATATTATAACAAAGTCTATTATTAATAGTAGTTCTAACTAATTATTATAAAAATTATTAATAAATAAAATTAATTTTTAGATTAAATACTAGTTTATATTTTTAGTCTGTTTATTAATTTAAAAATAGTATACTATAAAAAGTTTTAACTTAATTTAAAAAATATAGTAGAATTTTTATTAAAATTTTAAAATAAATTAAAGTTTTTTATCGGAAATAATAGTATTTAGAAATCTAATCTAAATATAAATAAATTTAATAAACAACCGGACTATATCTTATGTGGTAATATTCTTAATATATAAAATTAATACTACTTACTTAAAAAATTAATTTATTATTATATGTATAGTATTATATTTTTATATATTTTTTAATAATATATAAAAATCTATAAACATATACTACTACAACTAATTAGTAATAGAAAAAGATTAGAATAATTTCTACAGTAGTTTTTTTTAATAATTCTTATATTTATAGATTATATAACTATTTAGATATTAACAAATATTCTTATTCTAGATATTTTAATAATAATATTATTTAATTAATTTAAAAATTTTTATTTATTTTAGATATATAGTAGATAACTAGTAGTATATCTTATCTAATAGTCTTATATATAGATTTTTTTCAGCGGATATTATTAGATATTTTTTATATAATAATAATTTATTTTAAAAAAAATATAGACTACTTAGATTAGTAGTATTTTTTTTAATTAAGTTTAGTCGACTTGTAGTTAATATAAAGAATTTAATTAATTAATAATAGTTTTTTATTTAATAAAATTAAAATAAATAATTATAGTATTTATAATATCTCCGAATCTATTTATTTAGATTATAATATAATTTAATTATATTTTTAGTTAGACAGTTTAAAAATCTTTTTTTATTAAATAAATATATTAGTTAAAGTATTAGCTTTTTTAGATTTATATTAAATTCTAAAATAATATTTAAACAAAAATTCGGTTTATTTTATTTATTATATATTTAGTTTTTTTAAAGTTATAAAGTATTCTAGTACTTAATAATCTATAAATATTTTAAAAAAAATTTTATATTAAAAATCTTTTAATTCTACTTTTTAAGTTTTTATAGATTTTATAATAGTAAGTATTTTTTTATTATAAATATTATAGTTCTTTTTAGTAGATATTATAATTTTTCAAAAAAATAAGACTAAATATTATTAATTATTAATATATTAGATAAAAACTTCTATAATAGTTCTGTCTGCGGTATTAGTTTCTAATCTAATAAAAAAATAGATTATAATAAATTAATATTAATATTAAAATAAAAATCTTTTTTAAAAATTTAAAGACTATTTAATATTTTTTATTTTATATAAAGAAGATATTTTTATATGTAAATAATATTAATAATCGGATTAATTTACTATAATTTTTAATAAAATAATAATAAAAGTTATAGAATCCTAAAAATAATTATATTTTATAAACTATTTTTAGAACTTTTTATTTTTTAATAACTACTATTTTTTCTAGGTCTACTTGTATTCTATTAGTAGAAATAATAAAATTTAAAAACTTAATTTTTATAATATAAAATTATAAATAACAGCTTATAGACCGGCTTTATATAGTTTTTTAAAAACTAATCTAATATAAATTTGATATTTAAAAAAATTATTATTATAAATAAAAATATTATTAATATATATAGTTATAAATCTATTTAAATACTTGTATAAAATCTTGTTTATTAATTTTTAAAATACAGCTGGTCTATTTATTAGACTAAAAAAAGAATTTTATATTTAAATATATTATATTAAATCCGAAAAATAATTAAATTCTTTAAATCGGAACTTATATAAATATAATAAAAATCTTATTTAATATCTAATTTAATAAATATTTTAGCTTATTCCAGTCGGTTAATAATCTTATTAATTAAAAATAATAAATATAAATTTTTTTAAATTAATATATTAAATTTTTAATAATCTATATATATACAGACATCATCTTCGGGTTTTTAAGCTATTAAAATAAATAATATAAAAAAAACTAAACTTAAAATAATAAAATTTTTATTTAGATTTTTAGTAATATAATATTTTATAGCTTCTAATTTTTTAACTGTTATTTTATATAGTAAAAAAACTTTTAATAAAAGCTTGTTATTAAGCTAGATTTTATAACTATAAATATAAAATAATAATAAAATATCCGAGACTTACTTAAAAAATACTTTAATTAGATTATAGTATTAAAAAAAAACTTTAATAATCTTTTATTATTTTTATTTAGTAGAGATTAGTTTTATTTTTTTATAAATTATCTTTTTAATTTCTTATAAAAATATAAAAAAAAACTTTTAATTTTTGATTTTTTTAAATATTACTAAAAGCTGGTTATTTTAATTAGTACTATTTTTAAATCAGCTATTTTTAATCTTTTTAGTTTTTAGTCTGCTGGTTTATAAACTTATTTTTATATCTTTTTTTATTATTAAAGTATAATATTTTATTTATTTTATATAGTATTTAAACTCGGTTTAAACTATAAGTTCTACTCTTATTTAATTTTTATATAATTTATAAATAAAATAAAATACTTAAGTTTTTATTATAGTACTTTTTAATTATTTTTTTATCTAAAAATAGGTTGTGGTTTATAAACTATTCTAATATTTTATAATAAATAAAAATAATATTATATACTAATTACTAATTATTTTAAATAAAAATATTCTAATAGTTTAATAAAAAAGAATTATTTATTATTTATTATTTAGTTTTAATAATTAATCTATTTTTTTATTTAATATTCTTTTAATATATCTAGTTTACTTTCTAGTGTTTAATAATTCTAAAAAAAACTATTTATAGAAGTCCGACTTAGATTTTATTTTTAAATAAAATTTTTTTAAATTATATAAATTAGTTTATATAATAGTTTAATAAGACTTTTTATTTTACTAGCTATAATTTTTCTAAAATTATATTATAGAATTTTAAGTCTAGTACTAAAAAAAATCTATTTAAAAGATTTTTTTCTATTATAAGATTAAAATAGATTATATATATTAAAGAGATAAAGAATCTTTTATTAAATCTAATTATATTTTAGATATTTTATAGTTTAAATAATTTAGTTTTAAAAAATATTTCTATTTTAACTGTAAACTTGGTATTAATATAAATATAAATATTTATTCTAATATTTATTAGAATTTAAATAAAAACAGCTATTATATTCTTTAAAATTAGAATTTTAATTATAAAACTATTTTTAGAAAATTTTAATAATATTTTTAGATTAAAATATTACTAGTTTATACTTATTATATTTAAAATAAAGATTTTTTTTAAGCTAAGTTTTTTATTAATATATTTTTAAATTCAGCTTTTTTTATTATTTTAATAGAAAATATTTTTTTTAAATAATTATAATTTAAATATTTAGACTTTTTATAATAAAAGTATTTTTCTTTAGCTAGTAATATAGCACGGGTTTTCTTATTTATACAGAATTTAAATAGAGTTTTAATTTTATTTTTATTAATTATTAAAATAGTTTTACTACTTAAATTATTCTTATAATCTATAAATAAGATTTAACAGCAGTATTTTATATTTTTATTTTTATTTTTAAAAACTCCGGTATATATAGTAATATACTATTTGAAATTAATATTAGACTTATAAAATTTAATAAAAATTAGTTTTTTAAATTTTAAAAATAACTTTTAATAAAAATTAAATTTTTAAAAATCTACTAAAATACCTGTTTTACCGGCCAGATAATAAAACTAAATATAAAAATTATAAAATTTTTATTCTAAGATTATTTTAAAAAAATATATATTTTAATTAGATATTCTACTTTTAATTTGGATTAATATAGATTATAGTTAAGTAAAATAGAATATTTATTATATTTTTAAAAAATTATTTAGTTTTAATTTATAATTTAAAAAATAAATATTTATAAATATTATTTTTACAGCGGCTAATAATATATATTTTTTATATAACTAGATTTTTATAATAATTAGTATTAGTTTTAAGTTTCTACTTAATTATAAACTTCTAGTTTTTAAAAATAATATTTTTTTTATTATTAAATATCGAAAGATTAAAAAATTTTATAATCTTTTTAAAAATTAAAGTTTCTTAGTCTATACTAGCTATTAGAGTTAATATAATATTTTATTATATTTTAATTTAAATTATTCTATTTTTTAAAATATTTTTTTCTATTTTTAATAAATTAATATTATAAAATAGAACTTCTTAATTAATCTCTAACTAAATTAGGCTTTTTTTGGTTTATTTACTTTAATTAATAGATTACTAATCTTCTTTTTAAATTTATTATAGATTTTTAATACCAACTTAAAGATATATATAGAATTTTTTTTATAAAAATTATAAAATTCTTTAAGTATAATATTTTTTCTAAAAATCTTACTAGTTTTATTTATAAATAAAATTAATTTTTATATCTTTTTTTTAAACAGCTTAGTCTCCGATATATTTTATATTATTATAATTATTTTTAATATTTTAATTCTAATATTAATTAGTTTAGGATTTAGCTTATTTTAAAGCCCGGTTTCTATTTATTAGTTTTATATAATTTATATATAATAAAATTCTTTTAGTTTTAGTAATAATCTAATTATATATTAGAATTTAGATTAAATTTTTTTTATTTTTTAGTTGCTGTGCAGTCTACAGTTATAGTAATAGAAATTTAGTTATAATTTATAATTTTAGATTTATATTTTTTTAAATAAATATTTTTTTAAAATTAACTATTATTACCGTCGACTCGCGTAAAAAAGAGGAAACTTTTAAAAATAATAAAAATATATATTTTTTATATATTTAGTTATAGAAAGTTTTAAAAAAGAAATAGAAGTAAAATAATATTTAAAATTATATTAAAACTAATTAAATTAGTTTATTCTTTACTAATCTAGTATCAATAATATAAAATTTCAGATATAAAAAGAAGAAGAAAAAAATAAAAATAAGAAAATACATATCCGCGGCTTATTTATTATAGAGTAACCGAGTAGGCAAATAAAACAAATATAGCAAAGATATTAAACAGGATTATTAAAACGGGTTGGGTTGGTGATGCCTGCCGGGCTGCCCTCACAAATATTACTTATATCTATAGTACTATAATTTATTTTAAAAATATTTAAAAATTTATTAGAATTAATATTATTAATTTTTAGAAATAATAAGCTATATAAACTAACTATTATTAAAAAAAACTTTAATCTAAATTAAAAATAGAATTTATATTAATTATTTTAATTAAAATTAAAAACAGCTGTTTAAAAAGCTTACTAATAAATAATATAATTTATATAAAATTCTAAAATAAAAAAAATATATTCTAAATATGATTATTCACTAATATTAGAATATATTTAGTATTTTATTCTAAAAAAATTTAATTCATATTAATAAATAAACTATTATTAGACTAAATCTAAAATTAGATTAAATTAATATATATAAATAAAAATATAAAGTATAAAATAAAAAAATTCTTAATTTTTATATATATTAAAAATATCTAATATATTATATTAAATAAATAAACTTAAATAAAACAAATTTAATATAATATTTTATAAAAAACTTAAAAAATATTTTTATACTTCTCAAAAAATTTATAGTTTATATTTAGAAAGTCTTGTTTCTTTAAAATTTTTAAAAATCCAATTAAAAATAGTTATAAAAAAGATTTTTAATTTTAATTATTTTAATAATAATTTTATTTTAAATCTAGCAGAATATATACAGTCTATAGTTCTATTATAAAAATAATTCTAAAAAAAACTATAAAAATATTTTTTATTTATAAATAGTTAAAACTAATCTAAAAATTAATATAAAAATAATTTTATATAATATTATTAATTCGGTCTATTTTACTAATTCTATTTAATATTTTTATTATATTTATTTTATTTATCTATCTAATTATTTTATAATAGATAAGCTGCGGCTGTATGTTTTCTTATTCTTATTTTTCTTTTTTTTTATATTTAAAATTTTATATTATTAGCACCAGATTAGTAGAAAATAAACTGATTTAATCAGCCCTAACAATTAAAGATATTTAGATAAAAGATATTTAAGTAATTATACAGACAAAGTAAATTACTATTCTTAATTAAAAATTAATAAAAAAAATTTACTAAATATTAGAAAGATGCTAGATAGTAAAATAATATATATCGGTCCGGGCGGCGGTCTAAAACAGAGAAATAAGAAATAAAATATAGATAAAAATAAATATACTAACTATATAAAATCTGAATATAATAATTCAGGAACATATTAAAATATATAAAGTATAATAAGAATAGTAAAATCAGGTTTTAAAAATTTAAATATAATAATTCTTATTTACTTAACATTTCTAGTCTTGGGCCGAATATTTTTGATATTAATATTTTTAATACTAATATCTCTAAATAGTAGGTCTAATACCGGAGAACTTTTAATAATAAAAAATAATATAAAAGTAATTGGAGTAGTAAATATAAAAATAGACTTAGATATAGAAATTTAAAGTATTAATTAAGATATTAAAATCGATATATAAGATTATATACAATTAAAGAATCGGACAGG
Source organism: Aspergillus aculeatinus CBS 121060 (assembly GCF_003184765.1). Lineage (NCBI taxonomy): Eukaryota > Fungi > Ascomycota > Eurotiomycetes > Eurotiales > Aspergillaceae > Aspergillus > Aspergillus aculeatinus. Next base: position 287,446 of record NW_020291483.1, read on the forward strand.
CTCGATATAACTGTTTAAAACTTACTAATCCAGATTTTTAAACTAGTTAATATGTATAGAAATAAAAATTATAAACTTAGTTTAAATAATAAATTAAATAATATTCTTATATATAATATTTTTATTAATATTCCAAGTAAAAAATATAAATAATTCTTTTAGAATTAAAAAAAATAAAATAAAAGTAAGATAGTAGGCTTATTAGAATATATTAGTATTAAAATATAAATATAAAGAACTTTCCGAATATACATAAAATTAGACTATCTAGTATTCTAATTCTAATATATAGATACTAGAGTTATTATAAAGCTATTAAGATAATGATATACAGATATAATAAATAAGAAAAATTAGAAAATACAAATAAAACCATATTTAAACAGTCTAGAATACAGAAAATAAATAATACAGAATAAAAAAAACAGATAATATAAAATATAAAATATAAAATATAATACTAATTTAATAAAAGCAAAAAATAGTATATATATATATAAAATCAAATAAGTAATAAATAAATCAGAGTAAAATATAATAGTTCAGTAATCTATAATTATAAAAGCAGAAATAATGGGCAAAATACTAAATATAAAATTCTTATAATCGATAAAACACAGAAATACTAGAAAGTTAATATAAAAAGCCTAATATTTAATAAAACAGAAAAATATAATATAAAAAATTTAGAATTTGATAAATAAACCGGTAAAATCTTAGAAACATATAATATAATATTTTAAATAACCGGATATACTACTATATATAATAATCGATTTTATAAAAGAATAAGTTGATTATATAAAAAGAAAGAGAAAAAAAGACCAAAGAATCGGTAATACTAAAGTTCTCCTGCTTAAACAGTAACTAAGACAGCATCAAACAAACAGCAGAATATTAACATAGCCGATATACGCTACAGTTTGCTTAGCTATTATATAACTGGGATCTAAAACCTCTACTTGTTGCTGCAGCGCTCCACCACCTGCGGTAGAAAATTGCCTTTATTTTATAAATAATTCTTATAACTTTATAAATTTAAGGATATTTAATATTCTAAAAATAATAATATAGATTATTAAATATATCAAATTAAATATCCATATAGAATAATTAATTATAATTTTTTTAAATTAATTAGAATAAAAATAGTTAGACTATTTATTCTTTTTTAATAATTCTAGCAGTCTGTATATACTAATACAATTTAATATCATAATTTTTCTATATATGAGCTGTTTTCTTAGTTTTATATTTATAAATCATATTTTTAGTATTATATATATAAATAACTGCAGCCGGCTTGCTCAATTATTATATAATAAATATCTAAGACCTGCTATATAGATTTCTTTTCGCGTTAACCGCGAAGGTTGGAAGGGCTGGTTTGGGCCCTTACAGATATTCAATAAGAAAGAACTAATTATAGATTTCTAAAAAGTTATATATATATCTAATAATACTCCTATTTTTATATATAAATCAAAATTCGATGTAAACAGCTTAACGGGCTGCTTGCTAAGACCGCGTGACCGACTTGCTTACATAGCCGACTCGCTTACCGATTATGTTACTAAATATGACGCCATTGGCTGACGCTTAGGTACTTTTGTTCCCTGGATTTCCTCCTCGCAACAAGTGCCTGCTGGAATTACGTTCAGCCTTGGTGCCTCAAGTAAATCCCCACCATGTTCGTGGTCAATAAGTAAGTACCTCTTCTTCGCCAGTCGCTCTGGATCTTCGCTCATTTGACAATAGCATAGTCTATAACCTCGATATACAGCTCCACAGATTACAGCAGCGCATCACAAGAAGCTCAAATGTCGAGCTTCAGGAAACCCCCAGCGATGTTAACCAAAATAAGGACATAGAAACACTGGAGCGCATCTCAGACTCGCTTTCAATAGCATCACGTTCACAGCCGGCTTTGCGCGCCAGCCGGATTGCGCGATTGATCTCGGAGTGTCCCCAGACTCGGGTAGTATGTGGCCAGTCCTCAGGTCTTCATTCGTCTAGTCCAGTCATAACAGATCTATCTTGGATTGTGGCCGCTAGGGCTGCCGTTCAAACATTTGGATTAGTCTTGGAGTCGCTTTCGGAGAACACCATCGCCATCACTGATGAGCTCACTTACTGGGACAGTCTTCTGGAATCTCAATGGTACATGGGGCTGTATACTGCGCAGACATTCCCTGTGTGGCTCTGGCACAAGCTTGGACATCAATCCTCTGCCTGGTTGTCCCCCGGAATATGGACTCGAACAATTCTTACATCAGATGCATGGCATCATTTCCACCACTCCGCCCGTCGGCGTGTATTCTCTAGGACAATGTCTACTGTGCGAAAGGGATTACTGCTTCCACTTCTAGCATCCAAGTTAGAGGTACGCCAGAAACGGAAAATGCTGCATGTGGCCAAAGATGTCAATGCCGGTGCACTGGGATTCCTGGTGGAACGATGCCTTCAGATTGACCTTGATGACGATCTCATAGGCAGCCATGGTGACAGCTCTGTTAGTGATGAATGGTGCAGTAAGATTATTGACAGTGTGACTTTGTTGGGATTAGTACTGCAGCATCTGGCCTCTGGCGGCACACTTCATGAATTTGAACTCAAGACTACCGCGGCCGCCGAGAAAGAGGGCTCGTTGCTTCACGTGCATTCTGACGGAACCGTGTGTCCTAAAGGACCTTACTATGTTATTGGAAAACTCGACCAAATAAACCAGACATTGATTCCACAGTACCTTGCGCTTACACAAAAAAGTACCAGTGGGCTTGGGCGACCTTCATTCATAGTGCGTTACTGGCTCCCATTTCTACTGGCGACCTTGTCAACCAGTACAATTCTCGAGATATTCAAGGCCCGGCGCCATGAACTCTTGGGGTGGATCACAGATATCGGATCCACAACAATCGAGTTCTGGAACAACTGGGTCGTGGACCCACTGAAGCGACTCGTTGGTACAATAAGACACGATGAGAAGAGCGAAATTGCGTTAATGAGCAAGAACAGTCTTGAAGCAGATCGAGCTAGTTTGGAAAGAATGGTGGTAGATTTCGTCCTAGACCATCGCGAGCCCAGCGATGAGTCTCTCGCATCCGCAGAAATGAACACAATCATGAACAAAGTCAGGGAAGGTGATCTCACACCGGTATTGAGGGCATATGAGAAGGATTTACGAACTCCATTCATTGGAACTATTCGAGGTGACTTAGTACGAGCCCTCCTGATACAGATACAAAAGACAAAGGTGGATGTCGAGGTTGCTATTGGGGGCATTGATGCTTTGCTGAGGAGCCAGGAGCTGGTGTTTGGGTAAGTATTACCCTACTTTCAAGTAGGTGTGATGTTAACAGGCCATAGTTTCGTTGGATTGACCCCTGGTCTATTGGTGTCGTATGCCTCCGTTCATTGGCTCTTTGGCATGTTTGGCAGCAGGAAGGGCTTGCGCCTTGGTCGGCGGCAGCATGAATTAAGGCACGCACTGAGGTTAGTACGCTATCTCGGCGAAGTCGATGACGAGTCTAATGAGGCCCAATCCAGACAAGTTCACCGTAACCTAACTTTATCGACCGTGACGGCCAGCGGAACCCTAGCCTTCAGAGACTACGGTCTGCTAATATGCAACACCGAGATTTTACTTCAGAAAGCACAAGCCATGCTTAGAGGGGCTGACATCCATGCCTTCCAGGAAGACATTAATGACATCATCAGCAAAAGAAGCGCGCAAAAACAAATTAAGGTTGTTGAACGGATGGGCTGGGTTTATTCCCGATGGTTGTAAGACTATCTTCAGCGTGTCTTGCCAACACTCAGCCATAAAAACCAATGATGATTCGACTGGATTAACCTGTTAGGTACCTAGTACTCAAGTCATCCTACTTGCATTGGGAATGGCAATTGCTACATCGGTTATTGTTGGGGTACATGGACTCCCAAAGTCCGACCGTTACCGGCCAGACCCCATGGGTAGACAGTAAATGAGGATGCTCTTTCTAAAACCATACATGTCACGGATGAGGTAGGCAGCGGAAGGGAGAGGAGGCACTGGCAATTGTAGCCAAGTCATAGCGACCGACGCACATATCATTTCTTGTGGTAGTAAATAGCAGAGTCGGCAGCTCCATTCTTTCAATATGGATTGTTATTTTGTTGCTTTGCGCCGAATCAATTCTAGATGATCTACACTGAAGCTGATACGCGGAATTCTTCTTGAATTAGATGATTATGGCGGGTGTATGGGGCAAGCAGTGCGATACGGTGGTGTTACTGGTCTGGGTACTACCAGTGGATCTTCGGAGTTCTACTCCGCCTTGGGCCTTCTTTGTACACGCAACTTATCGGTTGCATCCCTAGCTTATTCTCAAACTCGCCATCTTATCACCGGCATCGTTCAATATCATACATCATCAAGAACGCACAATCTTCACCCCACATTTCTTCAGGATCTGATCGCAGTCGATTCAGAGATCGGAGGTAACGTTAGCCCACAAGGATTCTAAACCCACTTTTCTTTGTCTCCCGGCCCCGGCCCCTGAGCCCCCGTACTCCCGGGCAAACGATTGAATCATCGGAGTCCTCCCAAACTACCATTACTCGGGTAAAACCAGGCCTTTCCGAGGTCACATCTGAGCGCTGTGTGCGAGAAGCTCCCACAGACCAGTCCAGGGTAATTGCATCTCTAAAGAAAATCCCAGAGGAGTGATGTACTAATAGTCATCAGTGAATCGGAAACCGAGAAGGCAGGGTAGAGCGGCGAACCACGGAGTAGAAAGCAACACCTGCTTCGGACCGGTCTCAATTCTGAGCACAAACTCCTCACTGAAGTTATTTCTTGAAGCTTGACCTTGCTGGACCTCTGTAGTTAGGGCCAGTCCATAATGGCCGGTACAAGGAATTACGATTTTTTGGTAGGTGGCAGTTTCCTCTCTGGCGAATCATCTCTCTAATATTATGTATCCTCAGATCAAACTGTTGTTGATTGGTGACTCGGGTGTCGGTAAATCTTGCTGTCTGCTGCGATTCAGCGAGGACTCATTCACTCCGTCGTTCATTACCACTATTGGCATTGATTTTAAGATCCGCACTATCGAACTCGATGGCAAGCGCGTGAAGCTCCAAATATGGGATACGGCTGGGCAAGAGCGATTCAGAACGATTACAACAGCTTACTATAGAGGAGCAATGGGGATTCTCCTGGTTTATGATGTCACCGATGAACGGTCGTTCCAAAGTAAGAACTCCTTCTGGAATTACTGGCATGAGTGAGATGCTAATGCTCTAAATCATTGAATCAGATATCCGCACATGGTTTTCCAATGTGGAGCAGCATGCAAGTGAAGGTGTTCACAAGATACTCATTGGCAACAAGTGTGATTGGGAAGAGAAGCGAGCAGTATCGACCGAGCAAGGCCAGCAGCTAGCTAACGAGCTGGGTATTCCATTTCTAGAAGTCTCGGCCAAGAACAACATCAACATTGAAAAAGCTTTCTATGATCTTGCTTCAGATATCAAGAAAGGAATGGATTCATCAAAGTCTGAGCAGGTCAGCTCTCAGGGCGTTAGTATAGACCAGCAAGGATCTGGCTTGAACGGCAACACAGGCGGAAAGTGTTGCTAATTCTAATTCTCCACCTCTGAATGCTTCAAGTCTCTCCCTCTTGTTCCTCTGTGGCCCTACACCTTGCCCCACATGTGGCCGAGCACGTGTCATGGATGGTATATACCAAAGCTCTCATACTCCAGTAGATGCTAAGGAAATAGCCTGGTCGTATGAAAGTCTTGGTGCTAAGATTTACGTCTAAGTGAAGGTACAACACTGTTATTTCTGCAATTTGTCTCTTTCTGCTTGAAACCTCGTGTGTTTAACAATGCGTCACTTTAGCTCTATTACACTACTGCTCTCGAACCTGGCGTCGGCCCGCTAAATCTGTCATGAAGCAAAGTAGCCGACTCCCAGGGATACATTCTTTGGTTAGATAGTATGGTGGTATCTTACCCTCGGCAGCGATTCGTGGCATATCTCCTATCCCCAGCATATACGAGCTCCTGACATAGTGGGAATGGTGCTTCGAATGGTAACAGTGTATTGATTGTTCTGCTTTCAGGGCTATACGGGCATTAACAGGGGCTCATTTTATGTTGTGGGTATCATACTCATACCTCATCAACGGTAATGATATGTACTCGGGTCGGTAATTCGGGATTTCGGCACCTGTTCGGTAGTATTTTTATATCAGTCATATTGCTCTGATATACAGAGTCTCGAAAAAAGGTCCGCAATCGGTGTCAAGATGTATATAAATTATCTAGAATGATAAACCATCTAACCTCAGACACGGCCTCCTGATCGATCGCGGCAGGAGGCCTGAGGACAGAACAGTTCATATGCGGTACTTGTAGAAGACGGCTCAAAAGTGATCACTTGTAGGCAGAATACATGCGAGCAAGTCAAATGTCTAAGTAGAAACTTGCAGATAGTCCCAAATCCAGTTGGTATCTCGATATTTGATGTTTGTGATTCCTTCGCAACTCATTTGCAGCCAAAGTGCTGTGCCTGGAGCTTCAGAGTCATTAGTACCGAGGGGAGGTTTCACAAGCCGTATGTGCCAGAACCACGGCCTCCAGAAGAGATTACACACCTGAGAATACATTGCTTGTGACGCTTCCTCTGACTCGGGTACGGGTGAATGCGATACACGAACAGATACAATTGGTTCTGTCCAGCTTAGCTACTGACTACTACGTAGCCTGAGGTAGAGAAGTGTGTGCGAGTGGGGCAGCCTGCATATCCCCCGCTCCTAAGGGGAAAAAAAGAAATTTAAGCTCATAAAGTGTCTACGCCATCTCACTATCTCTATACTCTGGCTCTTCCCTTGACAGAAATGGCTCAAATATAGCGAGCTCTTGACAATCGCCCGCCTATCCACAAAGCTCTTCTTCACTTTATAGAAGGCACTCGACCTCGTCAGTCCTTGGTGCGCACTCGAAGTGTTCGCTCTCCTTGTTCCTCGGCCATTGCATCCCGCGCGACCATCGGAAAATGATTTAGTCCAATTAATATTGAAACCTCCTTTACTTCGTGATCTGCCTTATTCTAGAAGAGTGAGATTATTCCAACCGAAGCCAATCTCTTCCGGCCGATACTTCCAAGCTTCGCATTATACACCATGTCTGAGACTCGGTCTTTCACCGTTCGACCGCTCTCGAAACAGACCAGAAACGATCATCGAGATGCCTTTCGCGTATACCTATCATCTTCCTCGTTAGCCGCTCTTAGACTTAGGGCTGGCGATGTTTGCGCCCTCTATATCTCTGGAGAAGGTTCCAAAAATGCTATAGCCTGGAATGCAGTTGAGAATATCCAGAATACCGTCGTTCAGACTTCTCGGACTCTTCAGGATTGCTACGGATATAAGATTGGCGAAAAAGTTACTATCAGCAAAGTTGATGGGCCACTCGAAGAAGCACAGACGGTCTCCTTAGTGGATTGCTCAGATGATGACAAGATCACTAAGTTTGGCATCATACCCTCCAGCGACATAAGCCATTGGGCATGGTCACTTGAATTCCCTCTGGCGAGATGTGATGCAATTGCCATCGGTCTTGTTTTCGAACTGGAGCTTAGAGGCCAGCGACGCAGTTTCAAAGTGGCCGGCATGTCAGGCCAAAGTCAAAACAGTGATCATACCTTGCTCAAATTCACAGACACTAGCAAAATCATCATCGGTGAGGACGTGGCACCAGTGAGTCGTAGGGAGTCCTATCTGAAAGTGAATTCAGATGGCTTGGGTGGGATGCAGTCACAGATCGATAGTATCAACGAGAGTCTTGCTGATTTCAACTCGGATGCCAGTACTCTGACCATGCCCCCATTCTATGAGCATAGTCGAGGCATATTGCTCTATGGTCCTAAGGGAACCGGCAAGACGGCGCTATTGGGCCAAATCCAAGCGGCGGGGTGGAGAAAGACCTTCAACATTGGCTCCTCTACCTTTGGTAGGAACTCTGGTGACGCTGAAACAAAGCTGCGCAATGCTTTTCAGGACGCAATGCGTTGTCAACCAAGTGCTATAATCATCGATCAACTGGAGTATATAGCGCCGAGAAGAACCACCGTGGAGACCCAATCATTGACGGCCGCTGTGTGCGAGTGTCTGGACATGGTGAAAGGCGCTCTAGTTTTGGTTGTGGCCGCGACTCGGCACCCGAACGATGTTGATGATGTTTTAAGGACACCCCATCGATTAGCGATTGAGATCGAGCTTCAAGTGCCAACAGCGCAGGCTCGAAGTGAAATCCTACATGCCATATGCGGAAACCCATCCCCTACGCTGAGTGACACGCTAATAGATCTCATAGCGGAAAAAACGCATGGTTATGTCGGTGCTGATCTATTTGCATTGCTTCAATTGGTCTGTCGAAAGGCGCGAAAACGCCAATCGACGGAGGATTATATTTGTGCCACTGATAATGGCTCAAATACGGGCCGAATGGCTTTGGACGCAAATAGACCCCTCGAAATCGAGGATGATGATGTTCTTTCTGCTCTACAGGAGACACGACCAACTGCAATGCGGGAGGTATTCCTGGAAACCCCTAAAGTGAGATGGTCGGACATTGGTGGACAGCATGAGATTAAAAGACGCCTACAGAAGGCAGTGGAGAGACCTCTGAAGGTAGGTTTTCGTATGTTGATCATGTCTTGACATCGCTGACTCCCCGGAACAGCATCCACAACGAATGAAGAGATTGAACGTAAACAGTAAAAAGGGAATTTTGCTATATGGGCCACCGGGTTGCTCCAAGACGCTGACCGTGAAAGCACTGGCTACGGAAGCAGGATTGAACTTTCTGGCAGTCAAAGGTGCTGAAATCCTGAGCATGTACGTTGGAGAGTCAGAAAGAGCACTACGGGAGATTTTCCGAAAGGCACGGTCCGCGAGGCCTAGTATCGTCTTCTTCGATGAGATTGATGCAATAGCCTCAAGGCGTGGCAGCTCATCTCAGGGCGGGGTCAATGTTCTTACAACACTATTGAACGAGATGGACGGAATTGAAGAGCTGAGGAATGTGTTGGTCGTCGCGGCCACAAACAAGCCTGAGGTCATTGATCCGGCCTTGATGCGACCAGGCCGTCTGGATAATATCCTTTATATAGGGCCTCCAGATTTCGAGGCCCGGAAGGAGATCCTGAGCATCTGGTTCAGTAAGTCTGTGGTCCATCCCGAAGTAGAGATAGAAGCTCTAGCTGGGAAAATGGAAGGATACTCCGGAGCGGAGATTGTTAGTATATGCGAGACAGCCGGTGATGCTGCCTTAGATGAGGAAGAGGAAACCGGACAGGAGCAGGACATTCGATTGAAACATTTCGAATACGCACTCCAGCAGGTTCGCAGGCAAATAACAGCCGCCGTTGTGGAGGAGTACGAACGATGGGGTAACGCTACAGCCGATATTTAGAAATATATATGATGCCTCTGATACTGATCCATTGTAAGACGCTGAAACTGCACATATCTAATACTGGCCTGATTCAAAAATGAAGGACATAAGCGAAATAGACCCTGCGTATCTACATTCCCGAGTCGCGAATCCCCTGTCTCATGTCATCGGTGTGAGATGCTACGTAGTTGCGGGTCGGGTGTTTGATTACCGAGAAGGATGGCCCGGCTCCTACGTATTGTATTTGGAGGCGGGAAGCTCCACACCACCCACCCTTCTTGCCAGTACCTCGCCCAACTTCCAGCCAACCTTCTGACTTCAACTTTCCAGGTCTAGGCCTGACAACACAGCATGTCTGACAGGCCTCGGGAATACTCTTCGAACCGCTCACCGCGCTACTCTACTCTCAATCGAGACGCCAGACCATCGCGACGATCCGAATCTCCTCGTTCAGAGACAAGGTACAAGAGTGGGACGCGAAGTCCGTCCGTTGATCGCATCTCGGGCCGGCGCAATGGCGCTCGATTCACAAGCAGGTCTCGATCTCGAACGCATTCTCGGAGTCGAAGTCGGAGTCAGACCTCAAGGTTATATGGAAAGGAAGGTTACAGCCGGTCGCCTAGTCCCTCACTCGCCTTGCCCCGAAGCTCCAAGGTTTGTTGATCACGGACATAACAAGTTTGGCTAGCTACACGTTCTCGCGCTAACTGCATCAAAGATTGTTGTAGAAAGACTCACCAAAAATGTTACCGAATCACATCTACATGAGATCTTCGGGGGGTTCGGAGAGATACAAAATCTCGATTTGCCCATGAATAAAGCCTGTAATTCAACGAGCTCTCGCCGGTCATAATCTCATGGATGCTAACCAGTCGCAGTCATGACCAATAGAGGCACTGCCTACATCCTATACCATGACCCTGCTGATGCAGAGGCCGCCATCGCACACATGCACGAAGCGCAGCTAGACGGTGCTGTCATAAGTGTGTCCATTGTCTTGCCCAGGCGAGCGTTCTCGCGCTCGCCGCCGCCACAAAGTCAAGGCAACATAGGAAGCTTCGGCCGTCAGAGCCAGGGCCATGGCCCTTCGCCCTTAGACAGTCGTGCTTCCCGCCGTTCGCCGTTCCCGCAAAGGTCAACGTCACCACGAAGGGCCCGGCGTTCGCGGCCCATGGATAGGCATGATATCTATCGGCCACGCTCTCCTTCGCGCTCTCGATCACCACGCCGCTCCAGATCATATTCCTCAAGAACTCCCTCGGTATCACCGAAAGGACGGATGCCACACCCACGAGTGGACACTCCTCGTCGTCGACGTCGCAGTCCCAGCTACAGCAGTTATGAGTACAGCAGTCGCAGTGATAAGAGTCGGAGCCCGAGTCAGACCAGAGACCGTTATCGGCATGATACCACACGGTAAACTCCAAATAAACTTACCGTCGTCTTTGAAACGATTCACACACCATCTGCACTCATTACTAGATTGTGGATGGTCACCAAGCCAAAATGTCATCATCAACTTACCAAGTGAACTTTTCAGGCAACACAAGCAGACGAGCCAGTCCGCGCCAGTCCTATCAGTAATAGCTAGAAAAATGGGACATTGTTTCTCAGTCCAACCACCCGTAGCCCCGTGCATTCATGTATTTACTGAGAGAGCCGTCGATGTACTAATAGTATGACAAATCTGAGTGCAGGTCTGTCCAGTTTAGATAAAGGAGCACCAGCCAATATACATAGCTGCCAAATTTCGCTTATCGGTTGCCTGTATAATCAATTCATCGACGTGGCCATCGACGGAAAGTGGGACAGATTCCCCAGGTAGGAGACCTCGGAGTTTGTTGCGCACATTTTCTAGTACCCCGGCGGGTGTATCAGGCACACTTGCATGTGTGCGACGCTATAAATCACTGAGCATCAAAAATTTCTTTCTGGGGATTCGGCACGCTTACTTTTTTCCCTATGAAATCTGTGGTCGGATCGTGCAGGAAAGTCTCCAGGACCGTCATGAGTGCATCTTCATTGTGGCGAAGCAATCTTAGACTTATCTCGCAGGTCTTGCGGTATGGACCTGTTTGGAATACTTGTCAATATCCCAGAGCTCGTGCCTTCAAGCTTCCCAACCCACTAACCATTGTATCCGTAGGCGCCAAAGGCATCCACCATATTCTGTGTTAAGCGGAAAGGAACTAGCTCAGGTTTGTCGAAGGTCAAGCCCTTGAGAAGGAATTAGCTTTTGGAAGAACATAGCTATACTTAGCAAGATTCCAACGCACCTTGTCAAAAAGGCAATTGAAGTCGACATGTAGTACCCCCCCTGTCCCTTCCTCAAAGAGAATGTTCTCACCATGACGGTCACCTAATCTGTTGGGAGTCTCTTAAAACAACGTCCTGGAATAGTGCTAGGAAGCCTAAGGAAACTAGGTGCCATACCCTAAGACATAACCAACCATAGACATAACAGCGCAGGATCGGGTGTAACGTATCCTGGCTGCAAACCATGCTTCCGTGTCAGGGAACATCTCGACAAACCAGTCATAGAGCACCGGAGGAAATCTAGTTGTCTGTTAGCCAACCAGCCTGTAGCGGGATTTGTCTTCCGTGTTGTGTACTTAGCAAGAATCTGAGTTGAGAACAAATCGAGTTTCGAAGCCTCTGAGCAGGCTTCATTGAGGTTTTGCCTAATCTCGCTGTACTATATAGTAGAAGCTGGGTTAGCACTCAGCTTTCCGGCGCATGCGCGGTAGGAGACCTGCATTTGGCGAAATTCCTCTCTCTTTCAAAAGCTTGATGACAAGTTCTCTCAATGTGCGGAGGTTATCCACCCACTCAATGAGTCCACACTCCTCGTTCAGTGGCGTAACAGCATACGTTTTGATGTCTGTCGAGCAATACATAAGATCAGAAGAGGGAAAATGAAAAAGCTGTCCGGGAGTATAATGCCTACACATTCGACGTTTGCTCGATTCGACGTCTCTCTTCAAGAATCTATTGATCATGTTATTGAACTCCATGAGGCGTTGATCCTTGCGAAGGTCATCCTTGGGTTTGCATAGGATACTGTAAATCCTTCCATCCGACCCTCGGATACTGATACGACGGGGCTTTTGAAGTGAATTCAGGATTTGAGCATCATCGAGGACAGCTAGTAACGATCAGCAAGCACGTTAAGTAATGAGCATCGGCAGCTTCGCACCTTCAATTGTAATTGCCTCTCTGGGGAAGGCCCTGAAGTTTTTGAGATATTCAGAATCATGACTGGCTGGTAAGATCGGTGTTAACATTGCCTGAAAAGGCACGACAAGTCGACAGGGGGCCACTTTATGATTGAAACCAAGAGATCTAAGATTTACTCTTGATACCTTCTCTTCAATGCGTGCTATGCATAGTTTCAACATCTCATCTGAGAATTTCTGGCCTTGATTAACCATCGCACGCATGTCAGATACGGATGACTCTCCTTTCGCTTTCTTGTTCATGTCCTGCTTCGATTAGCTCGCAGGACCTGCCAATTTTCCATGTTGACATACTGTGATTCTCTGGAGACAACTAATACCTCTCGAGGCTCTGTCTCTAGAAGACGACTTGACCACGGCGAGGACTGTCCATAGCCCTTGCTGAGGGAAAGAATTCACAGCTTTGGCTACGATTTTTGTCAAGAGGTCGTATACCGTGGTATTTGGATGACAGATACGAGCTAGGACTTGAGGAAGAATTGTAAACAGCTGAGTTTGTTAGTATGTTATGCTGTAAATCAAAGTCACTGGACCTACCAACGCAGCTGGGACTCGATGTATGTACTTCTTTAGCTGCAAATGTATGTCTTCGAGGCTTCTCTTTCGCTGCTGTAGGGTATGCTTTTGAAAATCCCTTTTTTCAGGAATGTCAACAATTGATGTGACTAGACAAGCAAAAAGCCGTTGTCGAAACAACGAATGAGTAGAGTAAAGGGGCTTACTCATTGTCTCCGCGCTTAGGATCAAATGGCTGTTCCACGATAGATGCGTGTTCCAACCACAAAGTCAGCACTTTGGGGAGTGATTGAAAGACATATTTATTTCCATGAGCCAATGATCGTAGATAATTGTCGACAACAAGCTTTGAGACTTCGCCACTCAAACTAGAACGTGTAAGATAGAATCGCTTCAGAAATCTGGGGACCTGATAAGGCAAACGTACTAGATCTGTGCCTCCTTCCCCAGTGGCTTCGCCTTCTCAGAATCCAAGATCTTATTGTAGTGCTTTCCCAAATAATAATGTGCTTTCTCCCACCTACTTATGATTAGCATGAGTCCCTCACAGAGAACTTCGGCAGATACCTTGGTTGAAGTTTTATGGCTTCCCTGAACCTTTGAACAATAACATCCGATTGAGTTTGACCGGCACGATCCGTCCATTTTGCCAGGAGCAAGTGGGCCTAAGAGAGACGTGGCCCGGGTTAGACGCTGTACATAACTCAATAAAGGTGATATACCCTAGCTGCAAGAATATTCTGGTGTTTGTCACGTAGTAGGGATCCGGAATCGGGGTCGCCTGACGTTGAAAATTCATTAGCCATGATTGCACCTTCAAGCGTCTGTATCGCTTTCCGGTGGTGACCGTCTTTCCACAGAAGTCGGGCGTGTTCGATAGTAGCTGTTCGGTCTTTCAAGCGGGCAGCATGAAGCATTGACTGATATGCTTGGTTGGTGTAATTGCCCTTCCGCAGAAGACGGGCACTAGCCAGCCAAGCAGCTGCGATTTCAGAATCGGAGAATTTGCCCCTTCAAGCGTACAGTCAGTCCGCGTAAGTATCATAAAACTGAAGGAATATCCATACGTCAATTCCATTGTTGCTCGCCTAAGGCCGAGTAGGTATTGCTTGTCGGAGATATATCCTCCTAAGATGTCTAGGCGACGGTCTAAAACAGCACGCACTTCTGACCGTGACGTTTGCTCGATGCAAGGCTCGTGTCCTATCTTGACTATGAACTCAATCTCACATAAAGCATGCAACCTGTGTATACTGTCATGGCATGATTGCAACGAAGTCACCGAATTAGCTGTCAGTGATTTGGCAACATTGAGTCGCAGACCATTGATTAGCTGCCCAAACCTTGCCCCGTCATCACGACGAAGTGCGTCGAAAGCGAGTCCAATCCCGATATTGAAATCCGACGTATCCTGCGAGCCAAGTCGTAGATAATGGTGTAGTCGATCCCAGTTCCCAGTAATCCAAGATGCTTCCACTGCGAAGGGAAGGAACTTACTCCTTAGAACAGGACTTGTGAGAACCTCGAATCTGGCGAGAATAGCATCTGTGCAGCACGAGTGAGTCTGAAAAGTTGCAGCAAACAAATGCTAGTTAACGGCATACCTTGCTGTCCTGATTCCTTGAGACAAGTAAGCAGATTCCATTGCGCTTCGCCGTTGTCCGGATCTTTCTGGACCTGTAGCTCATACCAGCTCTGCGCAGTAGCCCACCTTCCTGCTTTGCGATGTTCAAGCACTTGCTGATCGATGTTCAACGCATGAAGACTGGACGAAATTCCTTCAATGCCGTCTGGCTCATCGATCTGGCTGTAAATATCCTGAAGACGCTGGTACAGAGACTCGGTTCCGGAAGGCTGCCGTGTGCCGGCCTGAATCTTGGACTGACGAATGTACTGCTCCCAATGGAACAGGGCCCGTGAGAATGACTTGCACTCGACCGCTCTTCTTGAGATGATCTCTGGAGGTATTGAGATCAACAAAGCTTCCACAGCTTTCACCTGCGATGTGTAGGTATCCAGGAGCATTTGGCGAGACGCTTCCTTGTGGGTACGACTAGAGTGATGGCTGTGATGCTTGAAGCTATTGAGTTGTTTCTTCTTTCCTTGAAGCCATCGCGAAAGATAATCTAGAACCTCAAAGATACTCTTAAGCGAGAGAAAGGTACTAGTCAGTGCCTGCGAAGTGAGGAATCCAGGGGAAACTGACCTGACTGCATAACAATATGTTCTCGTATGCATAATTGTTCGATTCTGGAAGAGGATAAGACAATGTATGTACCAGTTCGCATCGCAAATCTTGCTTCTCACTTTCCGTTCCGCCAACTATGCGATTTAGAACCGCAAATGGCAAAAGGAATGACGCTATCGAGATATCCTGACCCTTAACAATGCGACTGCAGACGCTAAATATGAGTCGTGCATTATCGCCGTTCCCACTTCGTAACAGGTCTTGCACAAAGCTTCGAAGCCAGTTGCCATGAGTCAGTTCCAGAGAGAAAAGAGGAGATTTGCAATTAGTGTTGATGGCGCCAATCGTAACTGTGTACTTTGATGTTAGGAATGGAGTCAAGATGTTGCGAACAGCCTCAGGCAGTTGCATCCAGCGTCCATATTTTTCCCCCCCTTGAACATCCCGAGACCGGCTAATCACGGCCGAGTCAAGGTTGCAGAACCTGAGCATATTTTGCATTGCATACGCGAGAAATCCTTGGGCTCTCGTGTTAGATGTCGACAGAAAAGCCTCGACGAGAACGTGCTGCAGGAAGAACAGAATGAAGTCAAAAGTCTCCTCCATGCTGTCAAAATTCGATAAGACCAGTATATCTTTCTTCTCCTTTATCGTATCTACTCGATTGGGATCAAGACAGCCGATCAAACCCAAACACCGAGCCGAGAGAATAGTGATGGATTCCGAGCTCGCATTGAATTTGACACAGCAATCAAGCAAGGCTCGAGTCAGCTGTGAAACAACCGGATCTGGTTGTTCACTAAGCACTGAGGCATGAACGAATTCTTCATTGCCAGAAAGAAAGGCAACGAGTTCCTTCAAAGTTTGCTCAATGACTACCGCGTTTTCACTTTGGCTGCGACGAATAAAAGCCAAAAATCGGCTCCGAACGTCCATCTTTCCTCTAAGCTCGTTGATCTCTACCTCAAAGTTGGCTAGCCTCGGTATTAAAGAAAGAGAGGGCATGGTATGGAAGATGTCGCGTACCACATCACTATGGTGATGTATGATATAACCAACCAAGTCGTGAGCATGACTTTGTGTTTCTTCAGTGAACATGTCCCAGTACTTCATCACTATAGACAATGTCTGATCAATGAGGGACTCGACCTCTTCCCCCTGAAGAGTGCTAATGAGGACTCTCCACACCATGAATGCATGATTGCACAAATCCTTCATTTCGAGTGCGGATTGTAAGCAAGCACATATCTAATTTAAGTCAGCCGCATTGCACTAATATGACTGAAAGAAGGTTTAAAGGGCAGACCTGCGGCAAAGCACTACTGACGTGACCTCGAGCGACCTTGATCATCTCTCCAATAGCTGCAAGATTTCTTTTCTTTTCCATGAGTGACTGTCTGACTTGAAAATCATTTATGGCATGTGCAAATTGTGTAATGATGCCAAGTACATGCTCTTCGATGAAGTGACCGATCAAGTTGCCTCGTTTTTGTGCATTGGCGGATTTTCGTGGGACAAGGGCGGCGAGGAGATGAAGCGCTCGCTGGAACTGTTACACTTAGTGACCATGGCCAGCAAGCCTTGAGTGCACACCTACTCTCGCTCCTTTTCTGACGCTCGAGTCCCCCAAGTTCTTGAGAATTTCACAAGCGATGAGAATCGGCTCGACTCTCAAGAGTTCGGCTAAGGTACGTCCAGCGAAGGCGGCATCCACTGTGGATAGGGTGGACATTATACTATCTTCCGGGTCCGATGATGGCTGACTCAACAAGAACGCTAGTATAGCGGCGAGATTGTTCTTCTCTGAACATATATCGAACGGGGTTTTGAGTTCTTTGTATGTGGCGCCTACCCTGGCGATGATATCCCGTTTTTGTGTGAGCACGAGGTAAGGTAAAACATGAACCTCAGTTAATCGTAAGAAGTCATCCACTTGCATCCCTAGGAGATCGCACAGCTGTTCTGCCATGTAAGGGCGAGACTGGAAGCTTTTGACCACGGTCACAGAGAGGGTTCTCCAGAATGGTCGAAACAAGCCAGCGGGAGTAAGTGAGAGATTTTGCGCGAGTCTGGAGAGCTAGATGGGAATTAGTCCATTGTTAATTTGGTCCAATGTTAATTTGAAGAGAAGGTTTCCAATGATTCACACATACTTCAGTGTATGCGATGGAGCAGACGAATGGATTCGAGTGACCCAGATATTCAACAAGACGCAGCAAAATGATGTTCATTTCTTCGTCATAGGAGAGCCTTCATGGTTGACAGGATGATTAGCAACATGAGCAGGATGATGAATCAAGGAAGGCTTACATTGCAAGCCGACAAATTGTCAAGATGCAACTTTCATGATAATAAATGTCCTTCTTCTCTGCGATCCCGCGTAACCAATCCAAGATTCTTATGAAGTTGTCATGCCTAACACTTCGGTCCAGTTTTCTCTGAACAAACGAAGTAATCGAAAAACTAGAAACATCGTCAACACCCACCGCTAGGCCGCACAGTTCCAAGAGTACATACCCGGCCGTTATTCGTAATTCTCTTATAGAGCTCCTCATAGAGTGTAGATAGAAGTCCCCGAAGACAGAAGTGGCGAGCCGCGTGTATTCACAGTTTGGAGAATGCATGATGACCCTACGTAAAGCAGATATTGCAGCTATTCTCAAAGGCGCAGTGCGGGAAAGCGTAGGTAGTATGGAGGCAAACACGTCACCCAGTAGGTCAGCCCCGCGGCACTGCTCTTCCGGGTCGAAGCGGTCTTTTCTGCTTTCATCATCGCAAAAGCGACAATGTGATGCATCATTCGAGGTAGCTCCGTCAATGCGTGCCAAGCTTCCAGCCATAGCGCAAGGTAAAAGTCCTAGGGTGTGTAGAAATTCGCATTTTTTCTCCTCACTAATTTCGCCAAAATATTCACTGCAGCCGGGATTAGGTATCCGTTATAGCATCTCATTGCAGTATGACTTACGACACGGCAGGTCCAAGGTCCTTGATATCACTGGAGTCTCGATCACAAAGCAACCTGAGTAATTCTGACACAAGCCTTTGCGGCATACTGCGGTTGAATATATTTGCATCAGAACGCGAAACACAGCGTCGCTTCACAGAAGGACCACTTTCAGTGTTGTCAACTGATGGGTCAATGGTGCGTGACTCTTGTGATTGAGCAATCCCTTGCCCTGCGTGCTGTGTGAGAGCATCAGAAGTCTCAAACACAGTGGTATGCTCCGCTTTTGATGGCAAGACTCTTCTCAGAAGATTCTCAACCGATGCCTGTTCATAGAATTAGCCTCAAATGCACACATACACAGATTATTCATGCTCGGTTACCTGCAGACGCGGCTCTAAAGACTGAAAGAATGCAAGTCTCTCCGTCATTGCATTGTTCAACAGAATCGATTTGTCCGTGATGCTATCGCGACGCGCTGTACATTTCAACATGTCAACAACTCTATTTATGAGCTGGCTCAATTCTAGTTGAATGACCGGGAAATCGCTCAGGTCGTCCGTGGCCAAAAGGTCTCCCAATTTTTGAAGAACAATATGGACCAACTGTAAGTCTTGATCTGTGCATCTCCCCTGGGTGAAGAGAGTCCCAGCTGCGGCTATCATGCGGACAACAATCTGTGTGGTTGTCTCTTTCGGAGCGGGAAAAGTCTTTTGGAGCCAGGAAACGGCCAGGTCCCATAGGCGCTGATAACCGTTCAGGAGCCATATCTTATCATGCCGATCAAAAGGGGTGTCAGATGAGGTAGAAGCGTGTATGTTAGACTTGAACATATCAGCACAGAGTAAGAAGCTCTGGAGCAATGACCCTGCGTTGATGCTCCTATTGAATGAGCCATGCGGAAGACGGAGTTTCAAAAGATCTATACAGAATTGTTGCTTCAAGTTGACTACAGGAGGATTGGTCGCATGCTCATTGGATAACCGTTGAGAATGAAAAGCCTCTAGAGAGCACAGAAGGTCTAGAGGGGGTTAGCCAGACATCCGACACAGACGCGACGCATGAACAAACCCATGGTGCATGATCGTAAGAACGAAGAGATACAAAGGAAAGAATGGAAGATTCTGGCATGACTATTGGGCACACTCGTTATGCTCGAGAGGATGCTATTGACTTTTTCTCTGAGTCTGTCTATCTCCCAGATACTGGCCGCTCGCAGGAGTCGGACAAGCAGCCACGAGTACAGGGGAACCTGTTCATCGTTTCCCAGAATCTCCGGATCCGCAACCTCAACAAGAACCAAAGGTGCTTTGTCGACAACAGCCTGTATAATATCCAGGCAGTCCCAGAGCTGATTTGCTAGGTCCTCCCGGTGGCGCCCCTGGTCCTTGATACAAGGCTCGAGGCCGGCTTTGAGGGCAATACAAAGAAGCTTCTTGACATCGGCGACGCTGTCATTGGATAGCAGCTGGCTGTATTTGCCTTCAAGGAGTTCATGCCGCAGTTGTGAGAAAGCTTCTTTGGTTAGGATACGCGTCTGATCGCCTTGCGAGGACAGACGCGGAACCAGCTGCGCCGCCAGGGTCGAAGAAACCGTCTCTGCAACGTCCGATCGGTTGGTCTTCGATGTGGAAAATCGAGACGATTTGCGCTCAATTGTTGCCATTGGCAATGCAACCACACATGGTGCATGTGTCTTCGGATATTCTAGGCGATGATGAAGCTCGGTAATGACAGGTGATGGTGATTAGAACAGGCTCTGGAGGATGGGGGGAGAGGGTTGTTATTCGGGTTCGATCCGATAATCACATAATCACCCAAGGCGGCGGGCAGAATCATAGATTTCCATACATTTCCACATGGACTACCGAATACCTCGCCTTCATTGGAGTTCGGAATTTTCTTAGGCACTTGCTGCTTTAGGGCCTGTCATTTCGAGGTCAGATGCTCTCTGTTGATGCAAGTCCCAAAGCAAAGGACGACGGCTGACTTTTTATATGTGCTATACTTCGTACTTACTCATACTCGTCTATGGTTACTTATTACCCCAGCCCCGAGGCACTGTACTATTTATTGTACGTGTATACATTGAAGTGGGGCACTGCGCCATCGCGCGCGGTAGTCCGGATAAGATAATTGAATACATGTTGAAAGCAGGACTAAGCTGTAGTTACTTCACAGTACACTCCGTAGAATGTTAAAATTGTGGAGATGACTCCGTTGCAACTCAGCTTGGAGTTACTTGACTAAAAATCGATTGAGCCCAGAAGAAATTTGCCAATTTCATACCGTTGCGATCCCTGGCAATTCATGCAAGTCAAACTAGCACATTGATACGCTATAGTTTTCAGGTGCTGAAAATTTCCTCTCCTTGGGCTCTCCTCCAGTACACTTCCTCTGCCAACTGCCTCACATTCATTAAACCCGGGAATCGTCATGGCAGTGCCTGCTCGCATGGACTCATGTCATGCGTACTTTATGAAGCAGGCATTAATAATGGTATCTGTGGATACCAATATCGCTATAGAACAATAGCAAACTAATGTGTTTTCTTTAGGGTGAAAAAGCACTTGAGACAGGCGAGACGCCGGTAGGATGCGTCCTTGTTTATAACAACAAAATCGTCGGTTCAGGGATGAATGATACCAACAAATCCATGAATGTAGGTTAATGCCTAGGCGCGGTAAGCCTAAAGAGCACTATTCATAGTTTTGGGTGTCTTGGAATGTAATTTCACTACTATAATGGTTTCTCTTACAGATACTGCCTGAATGAACCCAACGACCGATTTTAGCTGATGAAACACAGGGCACAAGACATGCTGAATTCATCGCCATCGAGCAAATGCTTGAAAATCACCCTAGAACGCTTCTTCGTTCGACAGACCTATATGTGACTGTTGAACCGTGCATTATGTGTGCTTCTGCTTTGAGGCAATATCAGATTCGTACCGTTTATTTTGGCTGCGGAAATGACAGGTTCGGAGGGACCGGAAGCATCCTCTCGCTGCATTCTGAGTTCGTTTTCACCCCCGTAACAATTTCTTGCCACTAATATATCGCTCATTAGCCTCTCGATAGACCCACCGTATGTGGTACATGGGGGGCTATTTCGGGAAGAAGCTATAATGCTACTTCGGCGCTTCTACATACAAGAAAATGAAAATGGTATGCACGAGTCCGGTCATTAGCAGTCATTTAAGTCTCGCTGACTGCAGCCCAGCTCCCAAGCCTCGGCCTAAGAAACACCGTGAGCTCAAGACGAGCTTTCAGAATAGCGTACCGGACAGTCAATCTTCGAGCCCAACCATCTGAAGTATGGAATACCAGCTCATATTATGCCCTCGTATCCTGCAGCAGAAATCCCCAGCTGTCTGGATTGACCCAATAAAGGCAAGCTGTTGAAGAGGGTTTCACATTGCGCTAGAATATAAATACGTATACAACAGGTTTCGCGGTGACAGAAGAAACAAGGGCATATCTAATGTTTGTCACTATTCATTCCCCCCGATATTCAGAGCGAGCGATACGGCTATTTCAGGCGTTCCGCTTCGAGCTCCCGTTCCGCTTGTTGATAATATTTGGCGGTGTCGACGCCATGCTATCAAAGGGTCAGCATTCGAGTTTCGAGATGCCTAGACTCCGCCAATTCACCAGGCTTGCGTGCATATCTGATATACTTACTTGATCGTGGTTGACAATATTGATCCATGGAATGACATGGCTGAAAAGCTGAGAATAACGCGAGTTTCTAGCAGCAACACCCTGCAAGTATGGAGAAACCTGAGAAGTTCCGTACAATGGTTCCCCCTTTTTGACCTTGTCTACCATTTCTCTCACATCCATCTCGACTTCCCGCGAGTTTTCCGTGAAACCATAGAAGCGATCTACAACGGCAAATTAGCATCCGTAATGGCACTTTTCCCCGGCTGCGGTGGGAAACTCACTGCAAGATCGTTGGTAAAAGATATGTAGACCTCCAACGAGACCGATTGCTGTTGCTAGTCGCATGACAGGAGCGAAGCCGCCTCTGCCGACATGGGACGGGCTCACCCTCTCCATGATCCAGAAAGCAAGTGGAGAAGCAGCAGCCAGTCCACCTGATACAGCATAATCAGAGGGTCTTGCATAACCGACGACTCGTCTCAAATGCCTGAGTTCCAGTGTGAGATTCTGCGATTATCAATGATTGAAGGCGGGTTCATACGGGTCGGAATCAATTAGCTATGGAGTATCAGTTAGTGCCAATTGTCCATTGAATTGACTTGCTGAGATATCTTAAAGACATACCGGATAGTCGGTGTTGGCCCGCTTTGGGGGGACAAGCGTTGCCTTGTGATCGGTAGCCATGATCGTTTGGCGTGGCCAGAAGAAGGTGCGTAATAATCGTGCTTTGGGGATTGGCTCCTGCCGCAATGAAGTTGGAACTCAGAGGGAGTCTTGCCAAGCAAGCCCACCGCCTTACCTGCTGGAGTCTAGTTAACTAATTAGTTAGCGATTAGCACATGACTTAGTCATCACAAACATACTTCAGTGGACTACCTGGGATACCGCACCTATTGTATTGTACTGAGAATGTATGTATGGAGTACAGGATATTTTGTACTACTAATACATTGAAAGAAGCCCTGAGTCTATAATACATATCCTTCCCCGCCACAAATTTCACAACTCATAATAAATTTTAAAAATTGTTCAAAATCCAACAAAAATCTTTGATCAGGGTTTGAGGTAACTATATTAGTTATTGCACAAATCTAAACTCTACTATCTAATCTTATCAGCAATTATTCTGTTCTTTTGGTATTTAAACAGCATTTATAATTTATTACAAGCTGTAGGTTTGTGGCAAGGGGGGGTATAGCTTTCCTAGTTTCCTATACTTTATACTATTATATGTAAGTTTAATCAAGATGAGTATATTAGTATTAATTCAGACTCTAAAGGTCCTAATATAAAGAATAAGAAAGATGCTTTAAGAAAGAATGATTTTTTCAGCTATAAACAAAAGATTGTAATATTGCCCACTATTAAGTATCACAATATTCCAATCACAGTACTGGTAGCTTTGATAATTACTATGAATACTGGCTGTAATTATAATACTACAGTCCGGAGTTTGCACTCCCCAGGCCCCTTGCAAATGATTAGTAGTTTGTCCTCTAGCCGCTTTAGGTATAGTGCAGCTGAAATTCTGCTGGCATAATTCCTATTCGAAGCCAATGCTTTCCTCTGATGGCTGTGCGGTGGAGTAAACAAGAAGGCGGTAAGTGGCTAGCGCAGCACGTGAGTCAAAGGGGGGCGGGGGGGTGTAAACTCATGTCCTCCCACTGTAGTGGTGCTAAACCATCTGCAATAGCCAGTAGTTAAGAGGCTTTAAATCCTTATCTTTTAGTTAAACTGTTACTGTATGTAGAGATACATAGATAGATAAGATAATTTGAGATTTTTATACACCCTAATAGTTTTAATAAACAGATTTAAAACAAAACTTCTTAAAAAAGAATCCTCATAGTAGTATTTTTAAATGTCCAATAGTTCCTAATATAAGATTACAATCACCACAGGACTTGTATTTCAATTACATTGCCGATACAGTGTTAATAACATTCATTTATCAGTCTGTAATGAGTAAATCGCCCAGCAACTTACTTGCCTCATTGGTCACATACGCGTCCCGAGCTTGCTGATCGCGTCGCCGCGTACAAAATCGCTTATACTAACTAGCAGGCAAACAACAACTTACTCGATATTTCGATCAACATAACCTAGTCCTGCCCACCTAAACTTCGCCGCTTTTCTTTTCTGACTTGCCACTCTACGATTTCAGTGTGTTATTTTTCTTTCGTCATCTCCAGAGTTGAGGAGCGCCTGGAATATGGAAACTACAACAGAACCACTTGATGCACTAACAAGCCATGACGATTCCTTGTTTGACTATGACGCCGGCCTTGATGCGGCATGGCAACAGCCTCAAACGAACATCACTGTAAGGTCTAATAACGAGGACCCAACGCCTATTCTAGGGGTGGACGATAAGGTCCAGGTTAGCAAGCACCGGCGATTTGTTGCGAAACTAGATGAGAGCAGGTAAGGCCGGTGATCACACTTCAGTAGAACCCGAAATGCTTACTTGTCCATCGCCTAGATTGCTCTCGCAATCCGGGATACCAAAGCTACGCCTCACGTCCAGGCAGAGGCTGAGACTGAAGGGCAAAGGGCACGAGGTCTATGACCACCAACATCGGGATCACTTCTCTCCGACTGCTAATTTCATGGAACAGTTTTCTGACGTCGCCCGGCTTTTGAACTTCTACCAATTATGGCTTGACGATTTATATCCTCGTGCCAAATTCGCTGATGGTCTGGCCATGATCGAAAAACTTGGACACTCTAAGCGCTTGCAGACGATGAGAAGGGAGTGGATTGATGAAGAGAAGCCGAAAGCGCTGACGGCTGATATAAATCAGCAAGTCCTCGATGATCTTGGTGCAGACATGGACCCTGCGACTACGGTAGAGACATCCGATACAGCATTAGGCGGAACGATTTCTGGCTCTAGACGCGGGGACATAATGTTCGACCTGGCACAACTACATGCGCCAACTCCAGAGTCAAACAAACAGATACCAGAAAGTTGCGTAGCGGATGATACCCCTGAAGATGACGAGTTGGATGTCCTTCTACGAGAATTTGAAGATGGAAACCATGGCGCCTAGGTCTCTGTTCTGCCTGCTTATTGGCACCCGAAGTCGGACTTTTAGATATCACCGAGATTCGAGACGCACAGGCGTTTATCTTAACCAAGAACTTGTGTATAATACGGATGACGATGCTCTTGAGCACAAATCCCAAATGAGAAAAGGAGGAGTCGATTTACATACCGTGCGTAGAGATCTCGTGTATTGAACGCAGCCGTATAATATGTTACAGCCAGAAGATTGCATGTGTACAAAGTCAGGCTGATATGAGCACTGCCGGACTCGAACCAAACTACAGCTCTTGTGGAAGGCCCTGCCAATTCAAAGCTGATCATAACATCACAGGTTCGGTGAATACCGAGAATTGGCCCCCCGCACCCGCCCAGGTCAGCCTCTTTCCCCGGATAGCAGTGTTTTCGACAACAGTTGCTACCTCAATGTCATCCTGTGTCCCTTGGCCAGTTTGATAAGTAGCGGAAAACCCCCACGACCAAGGATGGCCATCGCTATCAATGGCTATTGAGTGATCTGAACCCGCAGCCACGGCATTGGCCTTAATTCCAGGCACAGGAGTCGGTACTATGAGGATGCGCGGGCGCCCACGCTCATCCTTGATAACCGCTTCATCCAAGAGTGTGTCAATCCTCAGCCCCGTTTGGTAACCGTCCAGTCGTCCCCAAACGAGGCACTGACCGCTCCTAGTGACGGCGAGTGAGTGATGAGCACCACCGCAAAGTTGAGTGACACCTTGGTTTGACAGCGAATCGACAATGGTAGGGTGGACAATGGCAGCATCGTCGTCACCAGCACCGGCTCTGATACCAGTTTCACCAAAACTGTTCAGACCCCAAGCGTAAACTTTGCCAGATTGGTGGACGGCGAAGGAGTGGAAAGCGCCACAAGCAATGTGCACGATGTTTTTAGGTAGACCAAACTCGCGTGGCTGAAGCCCATTTAGCCTATTCCGCTCGATGATACGGCGGCCTAGCTGGTTCTGCTGGCCGGAACCCCACGAGAATACGGCGCCCTTCTCGTTTAGAGCGAGAACGTGATTATCACCACAGACCATGTGCCTGATCTTTTTTAATGAGGGGATATGCGTGGGAGTAGCTTGAACTTTGTTATTGGGGTCAAAGCCTAGAATCCCGTCGTTGCTCTTGACATTGTCAGCTTAATCTGAGCAGTTGGCGCGTGAGCTAACATACCCTAAAAGTTCCCCAACCATAGACCTGACCTTCATCTGTAAGAGCAAAACTAGAGCTATCGCCAGCTGCGACTTCCACAAAAGTAGTACCCTCTGGGAAAGCGTCAGAAGGAATAGCAGTAGGAGTCGACTCGTGCGGGTTGAGGCCAGTGTCATTGTCAGAGTCTGAATCCGAGTCGCTTTTAGTCTCGTCCACATCCTTGTAGCCGTCCTCCCAGGTGGTATCCCTCCCAAGCGCTCCCTGATCATTGACACCCCATGTCAGGATTTTGTTGTCGTGCGTAAGTGCCACGCAATGCATGCCGCCAACTGCGACTTGTACAACGCCGACCCGGTCTGCTGGCAAATGCGGATTGAGACGAGGCCTCTTTACATCGATGGCGGTTTTCCCCGCTCCAAGACCGAGTTCACCAGAGCTGCCTTCGCCACAAACATACACATTTAGACGGGTGGTGGGAGCACTGTTGATGATGAGCTTTGGTTTTGGCTTCGGCACCCGAGGTCGGGCTACACGCGCCTTCTTCGGTTCGCGGGTCGGTTTTTCTTCGTCGATATCAGCTTTTCGCTTTCCAGCCTTCGCGGATACGGCTCTGGTCGTTCCTTGGCTAGAACGTCCACTGGATTTGCTAACCTTGGTCTCCCTTGGAGCCCTGGCTGCGTCATCAGTATTAACAGAGTGGTTTGCGGTATTTGGAGCTGTGCTCATTGCTGTTCGTTTCGCCTTGATGGCCGTCATAGCAGCTGCAGTATTCGCTGCCTTCATTTTCTTGCCTTTGCCAGCAGACTTAGATACACTTTTCTTTGGGGGCATCATTAAGAAAACGCGCCACGAGCTGGTTTTTTAAACCCAGTATGGAAAAGGCTATACAAAAGAGAGAGGGAGAGAGATGTTTATACCAAGTAGTACAGAGAGTCAGATGGAAACGATTAGATCGAATGAAAGATAAGCTAGTGCTATACAGTATCTAGGGACAATATCACAGACAACACGCTTTCAATTGAAATGATTGTCTGTTGAGGAGCTGGGAGCGGGTTTAGAACCTGGGGTATTCCACCCGTGACTGTTGTTATTGTTACTGTTTTTAGCTGAAGGAAACAACAGCCCAATGTAGTTACTGGTACACTAACAACAACGACGACAACAACAACCTAAGTCGGACTAGTTCACGTAGCAAGCAGGGTGCTCAAAGCACTGTACAGTACATAAGCAACATATAACTGGTGAGCGAACCAAGAAAGCTTGAAAGAGCAAGTCAACCATACTTTTCTACTTTCTGTAGTCTCCCATCTATAAGGCATGTCGGCGATATGCGAATGTCGGTCAAGTGAACCACAAAGTTGTTCCAGCAACTTCTGTCATTTCATTGTGTGTGAGAAATGACGGTTCTGACAGCAGTGTCTTTGTTTACGCTCTTCTTACCGGTCATGTGCCAAATATGCTTCTTTTCATTATAATCAGGGCTCAAAGATAACTAGCGTGGCTCTTACTCAAACATCTGCATATGCATGTGGCCCCTACCTCTAATGCGCTTGCGAGATGTTATTAATAGCTATCGTATTATTATTATTATTATTACTACCACTACTACTACTACTACTACTACTACTACTACTACTACTACTACTATTATTATTATTATTATTATGGGCTCAAGGGTTGAATTTAGATGATCTGTTCTATTCATGAACATTAACATTGACTTTATATGTACCGTGCAAAGGGATGTAGTACTGTGTCAACAAGGAAAGGACCAGGGAGTGGCAGATGAAAGGGGCATAGAGGGAAATAAAGAGAGAATGAGCAGGAAGTAAAAGAGCCTTTTTATCCCTGAATGCGAGAAGTAAGGGGATTCTCTGTGCGGATTCTGCCGCACATAATAACGTTTTGACCCAATGGTGTCCATCTCACATCCTTGGGATTTAATGCCGCGTTCGGCTTTCCTTCTCCGTCGCGCTTAGAGTCTGGACTCACGCTCACTCCACTAGAGCCAAGATAAGTGGGGGCGACAGTCACAACTATGGAATCAATAAAATCGGCATACTCGGGATTTAACAGCTCACTCAAGACAGTTCCTCCGCCCTCAATCATGACACTCTTGATACCCTCGGATGCCAAAGCGCGCAGAATGGCTTCCCAGCGAAGGCGCCAATCCTGATTGTATTCCATGATTCGAAGAAAGTCGCCCCCATAGCCTTTGAGCATCACCAGTTTTTGGGGGTGAATGCGGGCTCCCGGCGATACCACAACCCATGGTGCTTTGCCTTTACCATTCACTGCAGTCCTCAGCATGCGGCACTCGGGATGAATGGGCCATCTACCGGTGGGATCAATCACCACGGGTCGCGGTTGCCACATTCTCCCCAGGCCGCCGTAGCCTCCTGCCCCTTCCAATCTACAGTTCAAGCCCGGGTTGTCAGCAAGGACCGTCCCAACTCCAATCAAGATAGCATCGTGACGAGATCGCAGATAGTGCGTCATAAGCTTAGCTTCGGGTCCCGAGAGCACTGTCTGCATGCCTGGAAGAAGTGAGATTTTAGAGTCCATGGAAGATGCGTAAGATAGGGTGACATGAGGAAATGGGCGCCGCTCATCGTGCTTTGGGAGATAGGGTCCGAGGAACTCCAAGGAGAACTGAGGAAATGAAAGAGTGTCTGGTGGTAACGACGACTTCGGGGTCGTACTCGATAGAACCGGACTGCCGCCGTTGCTTTCATTTCCCCCTTTTCTCACGATTCCATGGCCTTTTTGGTATTCATAGCCATCATGCGGTACGAGTTTCACCTCGGGGTTCTGGATTCTCCACTTTGCTGAAACATTGCGCACATCTGTCACCGTGAGGAATTTGCCACCTGCCTCCTCAAGCTTCGCAGGTGCTTCTTTGAACTTGGTATAGATGGAAGATGGTAGATATCCCTTCACTGCTTCCCTTCGTGCAAACTCCATGAGCCCCGAATTTCGCTTCACCTTATCGATATAATCGAGGTCATGCGAGTGCACACGGCTACTTCCCGGAGTCCTCGCGATGGTCACAGTTGAATAGGCCCCTTCAAACTTCACCACTTTGATCTGGAAATTGCAAATGCCACCCTCTCGCACCCTTTTCTTTCGGGGCCGTTTTCCTTCGGGCAGAGGCCGTGTCTCTGATGTGCGATGAGTTGGACGTCGCAATCGACACATATAATAGTCCGTAGTACAGTGTCCCTCTTTGCTGGAATTAGACCTTTGTTTTACCCACACGTTATCAATGAACGGCCAGTAAGTCTCAAACTCCTCAAGACTTATCTCTATAGGGTCCTTGCATTCGAACATTACTCGTCGAATCCTGGAAATGTTGGGGGGATTGTTGATAAGACAGTCACATTTGGGCAAGCCCGAATTTTGCGACGTGGGTGTGTCGCCAGAATTGGTGCTCATCTCTCTTGATGGGAAAATCGTGCTGCTCTGCAACGCGTGGGCGTCGGGGCTCGAAGCGGTCCCATTTTCTCTAGCACTAACAGCTTTAGGCGCAGCTTGACTTCCAAGAATCAGGTTATCTGACACGTTGCCGACTTCCTGACCACCGTGGTCATCCTCTTCACAAGATGTAACCATATTCGCGATTGAGGGCCCTCCCCCTTGATATTCCGCTTGAGCCGAAACCTCATTATTCAACGGTTCATCCTCGAGGCTGGATAGTGTAGACTTCGTAGTCGTGTCAGATGCGTCATCATGGTCATGTCCCATGTCGGGCACTGGACCCTCCTCGTCTTAAAGGTTTCGTGAAGAAGGGTGTATGCACAGGGCAATGTTCTTAGGTTGCGCGATGCAGCATATATCCATGATGGAATTGCGAATCACTTAGTGTTGTGTGCAAGATGAAGGCTGATACGACATTATGCCTGTCCTCTCTCTGGTGTTCATTCACTTTCGAGTATCTGGGATCCAACTGCGAGTTTAGTAGTAGGCTGGTTGCTGCGAGTGAGCGGGTTGGAATGATCGAGGCGGGTCTAGGTCTTGGCGTCTAAGCTTTAGTTGCGGGAAAGCACCGGCGCATGGCTTACTCTGTGGCTAATGAAGTTTGTACGTACTAGGAAAAACAAACATGCGTACCTCACGCTGGCCAAACAATATAAGACGCCAATGTGTATCTTCGGGATCTCTAATCCTATCTGAAAACTACGAGGTATTCTAAGTCGGCAAAAGCCTAGGAACAAAGGTCAAATGAACATGAAGTGTGCATCCCAGATTCCATGGGCAGAGGGGCATCTTCTTAATATGCTCCAATCTCAGCCCCAGCGCGCGCAAGTGTTTCGTACACTTTAGGCGGGAGCTTGTATTTGACCATTCCGGAGAATACCATCAAGTCTTTAGCCATGACAAGCAGCTCCTCAGCTAACCCCTGTCTGATCTCATTCTCGTATGCACTAGAGCCAAGACGGTCACGTTCGTGGCCGATGCAAGTGATGCTCCACATAATGATATGACCGATATTGTGGGAGATTATGGCAGGGAACGACGAAAAAGCTTGAGCAGCACTTCGTACGTAGGGAACAGAACCTCTTGCCCGTAGCGGAAGCAGGTTAAGGTCATTGATAGCCTACGAATTGTTAGTGTCAGCGCAACAACGACTATGAGAGCTGATGAATAAGGGTTGATAGTATGGAGGAAACCTACATCAAGGGCAGGAGTCCAATTTCCTGCTTCAACTTCTGCCTTCGCCTCCATCATCCGAAGTAACAACCCGCAGGAGTCACGATTGACTTGTCGGATCCGTTGGTAGTACAGGGCATTGGCGTTGTATAGACCGATCATGTTTTTAGCTAAAACAACCGGATCTTCCACAGCAGTAAGGCTGAGACTACTCCCGGGTTCGAGCGGAGATCCCTGGGTTGAACCATGACTATCACTATGCAAATTAGCCCGGGGTCTCAAAGGTTGCAGCTTCAGCATTGGCCCTCCTAGATCTATGGCGACAGCATCGGAAAGAGCTCGGTTTATGATATCGATGACGCGGTCGTAGTCTTCGGCAAGGTGGTATAAGAGAACCGCATCAGTGGTCAGCCCTTTGTCGTCAGCAATAGCCGCTGCTTGTACCGTTATTGTCTTCAGGAACTCTTCTTGGTCGACAAGTTGGATCAAGCTGATTCGCTGTTCGATCAAACCTTTGATCCTACTTCCGTCACAACGTACATCACCCAACAGCTTAGCAAAATCTCTGGTTTCCAGAATGTATTCTCGCAAAGCCTCGTGACACACAGCTGCTTGAGATTTACCCAAGGAACCGGGCAAGTCGGCATTGAGGCACAGTAAAGAGAAGTAATCGATCGCTGCCTCAACATATGCTGTGCGGAACTGCTTCGTGTAATGCGTGATGAGAAAGGCGAAATTAATCTGTGGGTATTGTTTGACAGTGTAGGACACTATCTTCGTTAATAAAGGAGCCAGCAAGGTAAAACACTCCAAAGTGTGCCACTTACGCAGTCCTTCGCCCGATGTATAAAAATCGGACACGCGGAGTAGGCCATAGTATGCCAAAGCAATGGCAAAGTGTACTGCACTAACTGGAGCATAAGACACAAGATATGAGATAGCTTGCTCAAACATGCCTCCTAAAATCTGCAAGAGGAAAAAGGTTCCGTAACCACCCTGGCTGTCTTGACCTTTGCTAAAGAGCTTCTGGCCAATCTCTGCGATATCGGTCTGGATGTCTTCAAGTCCGAATACATCACCTGCAATCTCCTCCGCGCGATCATCTTCTCTGGCCAGGATAAATTGCAGCCACATCCAGTCCTCCACTTGTTGGTTGATGCCGTCTAAGCGTCTATGAGTGAGTTCGCAGCGCCCAATAATCTTGTAGCATGCCATGCGATAAGGATCGACAGTGTTATCGGGGGCATTTCGCGACCGCTGTTGATACTCTCCGTTGATTTTTTGTTGCAGGTCCCTCGGCAACCGCCTGTTCTGGGCATAGGTTGTCATATATGTCACAAATTTGTGATCTAAGGAGCGGAAACCTGGATCTTGGCTAACGTACTCTGCTGCTTCCGTGACGAATCCACAGCGAAGGAGATAGAAGATAAGAATCCAGCAATAATCCTCGCCGACCATTTGCAACTCGGTTCCGTCAGGGGCGAGGTCTCTTCTTGCGGCCCTGAGCCTGATATAAGCCCTGATCTTGTTGACCACGGTTGGGATGCCACCGAGTTGTGCTTCTCGGGGATTTTTCGCAATCGCACCCTCCACATCAATATAGAATTGCTTTTCGAGGTATGACCGTGAGCCCTCGATTATACGATTCTTGAGATTGTTCGCTTTGCGTGAGGTTGGCAATTCATCCAAATAGTCCGAAGAAAATTGTCGCTCCCTCAATGCGGAAGGAGCCGAGATATTCATCGCTTCTGGTGACTCCCCAACAATACTGATTAAGGCTTTATAGCCATCATACATTTGCCGTGGAACCTAACGCAAGTCAGCAATAGATTGAAAATTGGATCGCGCGGACTTACGTCACCACCTGCGCGCTGCTCAACGTCAGAGAAGTTGTATAGAATCGGAAATGTCCGAGATTGGAGTCTGGCCGAATTCAGCAGCTGTACTTTCTCTGCATAGTAGCCTATCTTCTCCCTCAGAAAACGAAGATCAGAAGAGTGACTACCCGGACCATCGTTGCGCTCCATCGAATCTTCAAATATCTGAAGACCTGCCGCTCCAGTCCCCGGCATTCCAATGACCGATTTATCCAAGCCGGAGCGCCCAAAGACACTCCGACGCGAGGCCGAAGCAGGATCATGGCCAGACGCAGTATTGAACTGCTGTGCCCTTTGGACTGAACGGCCAAACGTACTTTTCCCATCCTTAGCATTGTCGTCGTTGTGTGTCAACCCGAAGTGTTGAAATATTTTTCGCCGCTGGTCTTCCCAATTCAGGTCGAGTTTCTCTTCCAGAAACAGGTCAAAATCTCTTTGCGTGCGGGCAAGGCTTTCCGTTATCATGACTTGACGACCACGCTGCTGTAGGTTCCTTAGGTACTTTTGATTGTCAGGATCGAACGTCTCCTGCTCTTTAGGAGTCACCGATAGAGAAGCCTGGGGATCTAGAGCTTTGAGGTCCCGTAGCGCGTGACCAGGAGAGACCCCGGATGCAGCCAGCATATAGTGACTGAGAGCCATGAGTATGTCATTTGAAACGCAATGAGAGGTGGGGGAGAAGGTGGGGAGAGACAGCTTACGCCCTGCTATTCGCTGCATATTGTTGTCTATTGTTGGACTCTTTGGTACCAAGCTCTCGCGCCTTTTTGCGGATATCATCGAGACCCAGTTGCAATGTGGGCAACTCGTCGAAATTGCTGTTCAGACCGATCGCGGAGAGAGGCCTCTTTTTGCCGCGCTCGAGTAGGCTGTTAAAGAAGGCGGGTTGCGTCTGATTAGACAACTGCGCTGCTTGCGCTACACTAGTCTGTGTTGTATTTTGTCCGAATAAAGAGCTATGGGTGAGTTGCGGTTGTGCCTGCGGTTGCTTTGCAAACAGGGATCCGCCTGAAGGCGTTTGTGTTGCGGGCGTGTTCCCAAGCATACTTGCTGGGTTGTTCTGCAGTGAATTTGCCGGCTGTGTTGTAATCCCTACGCCAGCGGCCCCAAATAAGGAGCCTCGGGTCGTGGATGTCATCGAGAGAGCTTCGCTGCCGTAGTAAAATCTATGCGGGAAGGAGCAAAAGGCTTTGAAGGAAGTAGATCCGCGATACTGAAATGGCCATCAGTTTTAAATCCCAGAACTTTGGCTACACTCGGAACTCAAAGCAACATACCAGCGTTCGTCTTCTGGCGGGAAGTTGTTCCTCTTTGGTCACTCTGCTCCGTTGCCTTTCACAACGTGATGTTTATAGCAGACTTCTGGCTGGCGATTGCTAGCTAGGCTTGGTGGAGATGGCGGACTTTCGTTTCGCCGAGGAACCTCTAGCCGCCCAATAACTACTTCCCACAATCTGTCAACGGTACGGCAATAAGTATGTAGCCTTACAGCTGCCGCAGCGTCCATGTATTATCCAGAGGCCAATTTGTTTCCGCGTTCCTACCTTGACGACTCAATTGAGACCGAAATTTTGTCAATCTTGAGATTAATATCAGAATGCCCGTCTTCCAAGCCAAGAAATTCCGGCGTGCAACAACCGCCTCATCAACCCTAGGGGAGCGAGTCGGTGCGGCATATAGATCCCGTCTTCCCCGACATCCATTCCTACTGTTTGGCTTTCCCTTCATCATGATCATAGTCGCAGGGTCTTTCGCATTGACACCGGCTGCCGCTTTGAGATATGAACGTTATGATCGCAAAGTAAAACAACTCAGCCAAGAGGAAGCCTTTAATCTGGGTCTCAAGGGACCGGACGGCGAGGAAGGCATAAAACGAAACCCGCGAAGAAGGATCATTGGAGACGAACGGGAAGAATACTACGTTAGTGATCATCTCCTTGTCGCATAGACCTGCAGAAGTACATGACTTGCTGATTTGCATTCAAGAGGCTTATGGCGAAGGACCTTGATGACTGGGAACAAAAACGTGTGCAGCGCTTCAAAGGTGAACCTGATGGCAGGCTTTGAAGCCACTGACCTCAGATTTGAAGAAGTCACGAATCCCAATGCAATCACAACATGTTTTGGTAACACCTTGTTATTCCCATGAACTCAGCCATTCTACATCGAGCCCCCCAGTCAGCATAATCCCACTTCGTCACAAAAATGGACGTAATCCTTGCACTTTTGGCTATCTCATACTTGTTGGAAAGCCAGCCAACCATTTCTTGCCTGCTCTCGATGCGTTTGCTCAACGATTACGTGCCAAAAAGTACCCATGGCAAATGCGGCTTCACAAAAGCCGACCGCAATGAAGCATCAATTACCTGGCCCTCAAGAACACCTTCAATATTGATAGACATCTCGACTCGGCTGTGCATTGTCAGAATGAAGGGCCTAAATGAGGCGAAGCTAGTGGGCACCAGGAATCCCCCACCTTGAGACTCCGACGACGAGGAATTGAACAGGCTTAACAAGGTGTCGCAGTTGAGACAGGAATCTTATATTCATCCCCATCTTTGTTCATAAATCGGTTGACCAACAGCCTTATAATTGAGCTTGAAATCCTCCAAACAGTCGCAGAGGTCTCCTTTTGCTTTACTATGTATGTATGGCTGTGGCGACGACGCGCTCATGAACAAGACTACATTGTGTTGTCATGCAAAATTAAGAATTCGCCTCGCAAGTCTGATGCGAGAGATCATTTCATTAAATGAAGATGGTCGAGAAGTGCTACACAAAGGACTTCATTACGATTTTTGATAGCGCACTCAACATATTTTCATTCTAACATAGTCGACTACAGCTGCTTGGTCCTGTGGGTTCCTCCTTCCCTTTTTTCTGACTTTTCGGTCTCTTTCTTCATTTCCCAAGCTGCTATCAGTACGTAGCCACAGTCGCGGGTAGCGAGTATTCTATACGATGTGGTACAGATTATTGAGCCCCTGTTGAATTCTATATGCCCACGTAGTAAAGAAATTGAACTTATATCCAATAAACGTGAAATATGTCTTAGGTAAAGTTGGACCAAAAGATAGTGGTGGCTGTTTGCACCCTCTTTACATCTCCCTTTCCTGCTTCACATACAATAAATGCTGCATGCTGAATTTTGACAGCATCGCCACGCTTCAGTCGAGTTCCTGGTAGATCAAGAAGATCCAGACCGGCCGCCGCCGCATGGGTTTGAGTCTTTCTGCACACGTGCCGTCTTCCGACCCTCTGCCACCCACCCTATAACGTCATATCCCAGAGAACAACATCGTTCCCTCCGTTTCCTTTGCCCTCCATTCGCTCTTCCGCACAATTCGCTCGGCTGTTGACCCCCGACCCCCCCCCTTCATGCTCGAACAATGGCAGTGGATCAGTGATATCAGCCAACAGTGACCACCTCCCCTCCCCTTCCCCCACTTTTCCTTGCTCATATTTCCATTGGTCTAGGAACTTAACTGCA
This sequence comes from Aspergillus aculeatinus CBS 121060, assembly GCF_003184765.1. Lineage (NCBI taxonomy): Eukaryota > Fungi > Ascomycota > Eurotiomycetes > Eurotiales > Aspergillaceae > Aspergillus > Aspergillus aculeatinus. Next base: position 323,678 of record NW_020291483.1, read on the forward strand.
GTCGGGCGTGCAATTCCCTCCCCTTTAGCTGAGACCTGGGATTCCCCGATTGCGAGGAGTCAAAATTACTTACCTACCTACCTTTACCTTCTGCCGGTCTTCTCGCCCACTTCTCCCCATGGGCTTTGTCTTCCTTTCGCAGACATATCAGCTTGAAAATCTCCGTTACCTCTGTTTAAGCTTCTGATTAATCGCTGCTTCACCAACCCGCTTGTCGGCTTCTCAATTCATACTCAGCTGAAGCCGTAACATTACCGCCTCCTTCCAGAGTTTGCCAGAGTTTGCAGCCAGCCCATCTGGACCCCAGTGGGCATCATCTGCCTTTAACGATCTTGTTCGCTCCGCTGCTTCGCCAGTTAAGGGCCAGGCTCTGTACTTCAAGTATCCAGACCTCTAGACAATAACGTCAGTCAAGTGTACATTTGCTCGCTGGGTCATATGGTGTGGAGCAACTAGTTGGCAAGTCTGGGTGGCTGGTGTAGGCAACACCACTCCTCGACTAGACTCGACTGTCAATCTGCTCACCAGGCTAGATTTAATATCGCGATGGCAAAGCAGGTTTATATCTGATCACGAACCTCGACTTTCCGGCTAGAAAGGCAGACTGTCACTCTCTGTCTTGACATAGAATCATGTCGGCTATGACAGGCTCAAGGTCACCTACATCTCCTTGGCCGTCAGAGTGCCAGAATTTGCAGCTTGACCACCCTGCAAACTCAACATCATTTTTCTCCTTTTGTGATACTAACCCTTCATCTCATGGACCTCCCGGACTTGGTCCCTCGAGTACAGTCTTAGAACGTTCAGGACCTGATCATTTCTCAATTAATGTGGACAGTCCGGGCAACTTTGGGAACATTGGAGAAGCAGTACCACATGCTCATTCTGCATTATCTTATCCAAGAATTCACCTTGCAAACAATATAAATCTCGATAACAACCTGACTCTTTCAAGAAGTGGACTGGCATTCAACAATCACTTGAAAGAATCCACGAGCCACGGGAATCCACGGAGCCGAGACCTAGTGGTCACAGGTGCCGTTGCACCTTCAGGACAGATGACTTCTATGGACGGGCGTTCCATCTCCCTAGATGAATGTGCAGCGCTTCTCGAATCATCTGATCGTGATATTATGCTTCTAGATGTTCGACCCTACGCGCATTTCGCGAAAGGGACTATCGAGGGGTCTCTCAACCTTTGCATACCGACAACACTATTGAAGCGCCCTTCATTCGACACGCAGAAATTAGCGAATACTTTCACAGCTGATCATGATAAGAAAAAATTCGCGCGGTGGCGGCAATCCCAGTACATAATCGTGTTTGATGCCGCTACATCTGACATGAAAGATGCAGGGTCGCTAGCTAATGTGCTGAAGAAATTCACCAGTGAAGGTTGGGGAGGGGAGGCCCGAATTCTACTTGGGGGCTACAAAATGTTCTCATCTCGTTTCCCTCATTTGACCAAGCAACAGCAGCTTCCAGCTTCAGGAGCGCCTACAAAGAAAACACCCAGAATGCATATTGATCTCCCTTCGGCAGCTCCAGTCGCAGGCGGATGTGCTCTCCCCGAGTCATCCCATGCGGCGATACCTTTCTTCGCCAACATCAGACAACACATGGATCTCGTTGATGGTGTTGGACAGATACCTCTACAACTCCCTTCTGATCTTACAGAACTCAAGAGACAACAACTCCCACCTTGGCTACGCGATGTGTCGGACGCCTCCGACAAAGGTCGTAAAGTTTCCGAGAGGTTTTTGAAGCTTGAGAAGAGGGAGCTCGAACGCATGAAACGAGCGCTGTCTTATAATAAATCCGACGAGTCCGCAGCGATTGACTCCTCGCCAGAAAGGTATCGCGTTGCCGGTATTGAGAAGGGAACGAAGAATAGATATAACGACATCTATCCTTTTGAACATACTCGAGTGAGACTCCAGAATGTCCCTCCTGGTGGCTGTGACTATGTGAATGGGAACCATTTAATGGCCGAAAAGAGTGGTAAAAGCTATATCGCCACCCAGGCCCCAGTTCCGGATACCTTCGATGTAAGTGCGATATGTAGTCTCTTCCCTCTTTGTCATGTCCCCGATGGCGAGTGTGGTTGGAAGTTTTGCTCATTATGTCTTTAGGACTTTTGGCGAATGATATGGGAACAGGATGTCCGACTTATTGTTTCATTGACTGCCGAAGTCGAAAGGGGTCAGGTCAAATGTCATCCCTACTGGAAGTCAGGAGAGTATGGACAATGCCAGGTCAACAATTTCTCGCAGAAGTTGATCTACCTAAATTCTCGAGATGCACCACATATTGAGTTGGAAGGCAGCCAGTTACCCCCCGACGTGAAAGACGACCCAGGTAACCCATATATCGTTGTCAGGCACTTTGGCTTGTCACATTCAGCATACCCATTTCAGCCATTGCGAGAAGTCACTCAATTGCAGTACCCACACTGGCCTGACTTTGGAACAACCTCGCAGCCTACACACCTCCTCAGACTCATCGAATATTGTGATCGGGTTCTCACTACAACGAATAGTCCTGTTCCCGTTACGTTCCAGAGACACGCAGTGGATCAGCGGCCGGTCTTGGTGCACTGTAGTGCTGGGTGTGGACGTACCGGCGCTTTCTGTACGGTTGACACTGTCCTGGACATACTGAAGCGGCGAAGGAGTCAAGGCACAGTGGACGGTTTGAATTCAAGGCTCAGTGAGAAACAATGGGATCTCGATGAGGGTCTCGACCTCATTGAGAAGACTGTGGACGACTTCCGCAGACAAAGACCCAGCATGGTTCAGAACCTTTCGCAATTTGTTCTGTGCTATGAAAGCGTGCTGGAATGGGCTGTATCACACATAGGGGAATAGAGTACGATTAGGTAATATTTAGTATCTCTTGGTCATCACTGGATGATGAAATCACAAGGGGTTCTCTTGAAATCATGTTGGCGTGGATGTTTATTATACCTTGTGGGCTGTCTTAATTGCTTTCATTCTAGACCTTGGTCGTCGTGTCAATATGTGTTGATGAAAGCATTTTCGGGTGTTGTTTTTTTATTTAGGTCTAGTTGATTATGATGATATTTTTCAAGCTGTGGCTCGGGAATCAAATTAATATTATAGATATACACAGGACATCATTTGAGATCAAAAATTATTGACGCATGGTAATTTCCCTCACTATCTTGTTGATGGAACTAAGATCTTGCAGGTGAAGTAATGTTCTATTAAGGATATATGTGATATTCACACTGAATCTGCATTTAGTCCAAGTGCCACCGGGGATATATGTAGGCGTTTCCCCTTAGTTAAAGGGCCGATCTCCCTTAGTGCTTCCGCATCTGAGTTCCATACCGGCTAAAATCTTAAATATGAGTCTTAAAATCTTGAACTGAGGTTTCTGCCTAGCAAAGAGCCGCGATTTCTGCCTCCGAGATAGTCCCAGGGAGTAACATATTTTGGCTGTGTTGTGGCTATTGTTATAACTTCCAGGCAGCAAGTGACTCTGGTGCCTTATGGGAGACAGGCAGACCCGCCAGCCGTGATTAATCATAGGGATTAATCAATCCTCTCCTTTTCAAGGAGCTTAATCCCTTCGATACGTCCATTCACCCGCTACCTACGAGTAGGTAGGACAGAAGCTTGAGTGCTTGCCTGCTTACTACTTGCCTTCCCCTCCCTCAAGCCAAACGCTTCGACCTTTGGTGGCCATGCTTCTGAACCTTCCTACGGAGCTCATACAATGGGTTCTTCGATCCTGTTCTACCCCAACTTTCCTACAGGCGGCAATGTCATGTCGAACCATGTATGAAATTGCGACTCACTGTCGAGAGGTCCTTGTGCACCACCTACAACGAACTCCGGGAGCTCTACCCGCAGACCTCCGTTCTATGCATGCGAAAGAGCTATTTCAACTGCTTTTGAGACAAGCATCACAGCAACTTTATGGTGCACAGTTTCATGCGGACTGTGTCACTTTCAAGCCCTGGACCAGCTCTCTTGACGTGAAGGCGTCTATATTGGTACCTAGGGAGATCCTGACGCTCGCACTTGTTTTTCGAGAACAAGATTGCATCCATCTTTTCCAGGCTATAAGTGGTGGGCTCCGACCCCAAGCTCGCTTGGAGCTTCAGTGGTGTCGGCCAGGTGCTGTTGAAATTCTGAAAACTGCATTTGACGGTGATGATACATTATACATACTTCATCGCTTTAGGCCTTCACTGAACGACAGCGACGATTATGCGAGGCATCCGTTCGTCAGGCATGCCATGCAGCTCGGGACCGATACGACCGTCTATCTCTCTCGATATTCAATAGAATCTCCCCACGGCCCTGTTCGCATTTGTGCTTTCCCTGATCATGCAGACTACGAGCCTTTGGCTCTGGCGGCCGCGCGCGGAGGCATTTTCGCAATCTCCTGGCAGCATGCCCAGGACATCAGTGACCTCGAGGTAACTTTATATATCTGTTCCTCAGAATCCAACTGCGATATGAGGCCGGGGGTAATCGGTAGGCCTCTCTGTGTCATTGCAGCCAAGGCTGCCGGTGCTGACATAACCTAGAAACTAGCTATAATTCTTGCGTTCTCCACAACAGCAAAAGGCAGTGGTTTGATGGCCATCGGGGCTTACAAGGCAGACTCGCTCGGGGTCTTTACCCTTACGATAGCAGCTCTGTAGTGGGTCTTCGTTTTAACGACAAGTCTAGCCAGTTACTCTACTACTATCGCGCTCAGACGTTATACGGCTCTTTCCAGAGGATTGACATGTCGTCCTTTCCCATACAGCCCACATTGTATGAAAACTCCTGCCCTGTACAGTTCACAGACTCCCTTAGCCTTCTTTTCTCAATCGAGGTTCCTTTCTTCGGGACCCATGAAACTCAGGTCCTAGACGGATTCGCTCGGTGTCAATGGAAATACCTGTCTTTCGGCCTAGCAACCCATCGCGAAGAAAAATGGACCGTCGCGTGCTTGTTGACATCCGAAACATTCTGTCGCGCACAGAATTGTCAGCATGTCTTGCAACTTGAGCGTGGACGGCGATTGCCTGATTGGAGCGTCGTTGCACGCCTCTGGGGATTCCAGCATTCGACCAATTCCCTTGGTTGCATAGTTGCTGCTTCAAGGCAAGGGACAAGGCTCGCAGTCGCCAACTGGAAAACAGTCTATGTTTGGGCTCTTGAGCCGAGAGCGCTGATTGAAGAGAACTCCAATGGGTTCTACCCTCTTGCATCACAAGCACAAGAATCCGGCATGATCGAATTACGACCAATAGTATTGTCGCTTGAAGCCGTCTGCTTCCAATTGCATTTCTCTGAGGAAGAAAATGGATTGATAGCAATCACAGATAGGGGCGTCATGTGCTGGGATTTAGGCCCGCGGGGAGGAGGGCGACGACTGATTCAGTATTTTCAATACTAGTCAAATTCTGAGAGCAGCATCTTCACTGACATTCCAGTGCAAGGAAAGACAAACAAACAGCTATTGATGGAACATCTGTCCAGTATTTGATGCGAGACGGCCTCGGATTCTTGTGTCAGGCAACACCTATCGCCCACTCTCTGCCCGCTAAGCCTCTGTAAGTAGAGCTATTTTGTATGTACATGAGTATCGTTTCCAACTCTAGCAAAGTGAGACTCACGGACTCCAGAGTGTTCCAGTTGCTGTGAACGGAGAAATGGGAAACCAAGCTTGCCAAGACCATCTTGTGCAGGCTCGTAGACGCCAAATATTGGCTGATGCTAGCATTGACTGGAGGAGTAATCTGGGCTACATAGCTTGCAATCTGTCATCTTGGTCTTTAGACTCTGTGACCCCATTGGTAACCTTGTCTGAGATTCTCAGTCGATCAGGGATCTAGCTCAGCTCAGCCAACGAGCTCGATGCTCGCGCTCGGGAGCTGCAGACGACAAACTACGGAACATCTGGTATGGCCCACAGTCATCCTACTCTCAACCTAGCTAGGATGGACTAGAGCCTGCGACGCGCATCCGCGTTGGGAGAGGACGAGGGGGCGCATGGCGGTGATGGATATATGATGGGCAAGGCACACGACGTCCTACGGGTGCGGTTTTCCGACAGCTGAGGAGTGAGGGTGATTCACGATGCGTCTGGAGCGGGTAGGTGGCTATTCCAAGTGTTACAAATGAGTGTCGACGCCCGAAGCCCGGGGGACTACTGCGCCTCCCCTCCACCAGACATGGCGAGAAATGTGACGATGAGGAAAATCCACCAGTACCTGAGTGATGCAAGTCAGTTCACATAAGGCGCAGAAGACATCGGAAAGAGCTTGACCCACTTCTGGAAAAATGTCTTCTCGACAACTTCGTCTGCGTTCTTTCCGTCCGGGCCGATAATGACAGGCTGATTTAGGTGCGGACGCGGGCCAGCCTCGTTCGATACTAGTTCCACTCGAGGGCTGGCCAGAGTCGAGATATTAGCGAATGTAGTAGAGGATACTAGAGCAACGTGATACAATTCGTCCTCAGAAGGCGACTCGACGTAAAGTCGAAGGACAGGGCGGTTGTCCTCATCTCCAAAGAACGACGACCAGGAAGTAGCAGTCCCGACCCAGTGCTTGGAACCTGAAGTGTTGATTGCGAAGAAACCGATGCGAATCAAGTCCGACGACTGTTGTGCGTGAGCAAGAGTCGGAGGCGAATAGGTGACCAACTCTGAATTCAGAGAAGTCGAGTTATATGAAATCTGGGCCAGTAAAGAAGGTTCAGAAGCTGCGACGGGCCAGTAGAAGACATCAACAGATGATGGCTGGGGGGCTGGCGAGGAATTGACGACGCTTGAGGATAGAAAAAAGCATAATAGTGATAGAAGCATAGGAGACAGAAACGGCCACATGATGAGTAAAGATGCACTTATAGGAGATGGAAGGGGGAGGAGGAGGAGAAAGAAGGAAGTAAGTAAATAGCTCCGATGACGGGGTAATAGGGAGAAAGAAAGATGTTGGTGAAAGGGAGCAGCTTGCTAGGTGGGATTAATTCAGTTAGCCATACGGAGTAGTTAACATTCCTGGGTACAGTAAGTTGGTTATCAATACAGCTGAGGTCATACTGCGACGCTGTACGATGTAAGGTATTATTCGATATGTTACAAGCTCGGGGAAGAACTGGTTGGAAGAGTGTGAGCGATGGTGTACTCATATAATACCTCCGTACAGTATGTCATATATAGTACAGATGTACAGTATTCCATAGTACAGCCAGTAGATGGTACAGTACAGTTTTGCACACGTCTAGATTTAGGTATCAAACCTCCTAAGTATCGGAACGAGCCTACTACAAGTGATTAAGACAGAGAGGTTCAAAGTTGCCTAGATAGACTGGCATTTTTCCAATCCACATGGAACCATCCACTGACCATTGAACCTTTACCTAATGACCTTGAATTCCAATAACCCCAGTCCCTGTCCTTTATCCTGCCCGTTATCCCCGCCCAACCCCTCCCATGGCTGTTGCTGCTACCATACTGCTGCCGTGCAGCAGCAGCAGCTCCCCTTCCTCCTCCACACTTAGACTAGCTGGCAGAGAAATAATCGTAGGCCGTACGAAGTCATAACTTACCCTCCAAGTCAGTAAGATAATACTACGTCCACGGTAGTATTGTATGTACCCTTGTACCGTCTATACCTATACTGGACAAGGCATTTACCCCCC